>NW_010539833.1:141017-157367 GCF_000687285.1 Phaethon lepturus
TTTTTATAAATCCCTGGAGATACATCATTTCCACTATGTATTGCCATTCTGCAACGGAAATGTATTACTCAAAATGCTTGTGCAACAGAAAGGCAAACTCACACCATTTCTTGGAGCAGAACCATACATTACATCTGCATGTTTAATGCATTAGCACTCAGCTGACCCATAGCTGCTAAGCTCTTTTTCTCAGTCAGAAGTCACAAGAAAATGGTTTTTACTCAGATTTGAAAATACAGGTTTTTTCACAAATAGGTGGCAAAGTAGCATAAAAAGCTATTGGTATGAGACTTTTGAAAATAAAACAAAGCTTGTATTGATAATATCTCATAGTATCTCATTCCTATAACCCTAAACTCCATCTGTTTTCCAAAATATAAAGAAATACAGACCCTTATCTTTGCGTACTTCAAATTCTCTCCAAATATAATGATGTTACAGATGTTGCAGAAGACTAGATGTTCAGTTCTAAAAAGAGTCTGTAAACAACAGCAAGAAAAAGCAGAATAGCATTTAAATCATATGCATCAGAATAAGAAATGAATGAATAATTCACTAATTAATAATTTTCTTACCTGTTCTTTTTTTGTTCATAGGATGTCCATGAACTCCTAGCAGTTTTGTTGATTTTATCCTTCACTGAACTTACCCAACTTCTTTATTTTACAGTGTGACTTACAATCTTTCAGTTAAAGACAGCAGTTATGGGTAGGCAGGAAGCTCATAAATTAGCCATTTCTACCTCCCTTTCGTGCATGATGGGGTTGATTGGTGGCATCTGCCAAGATAAGACAGCACATCCCCACCAAACCCCAGCTAGCTGAAAGTCAGACAAAATGCTTTCATAAACAAGAACTCCTTTCACTCATTAGTAAGTGAGAAGTTGGAATATCCATACCCTGAAGATCAGAACATGGAGTCTTTCTTTTACTGGCAGATATGCAGTGGGGAAAATGTGATCCACAGAGCCTCATCTGGAGGTAGCATCTTGCCCTGTGTTGTAAATCTGAGTCTGCTGCCTTCCCTGTAGTTGCTGCAGAGCAGCAGGGACAAGTACTGGACTACATGTCTTTACAAAAAATTCTCCCTCTCTCTGCATCAGCTGAGATAGTTTCAAACCTTGAGGCCCTTTGGAAGAATATTCTTCTTTACTTTGTTCTGTAAAACCACTCCATAAGAGAGGAAATCTTTTACATATCCATCCTTCTCAGGGCTTTTCAGCACAGCCTGTATTGCTGGATTCAGAAGAATTTTTCAGTTGTCTTGTCCCAAACTTTGGCTATGTCTAGGCTACATATCACGGTAAGACCCAGAAGTGAAATGTGTTCCTCACCCTACACCCCATTTTCCCTTGGAAATAAAGCTAGGACATTCAGGGCATGAGGGAGTATGATGCAATCTGATAGCTCTCCAGTCTGCATATCAGAGCAGAGCAAAGGTCTGCAGACTATATCAACAGGCTTACCTGCCTTACAGCATGTGTTACTTACATTGGCTTATGTTGAGACTATCTCCTTCTTCTGTACTGTATTTCCAGTGATGAATGTGTGTGTTTTCATTGGCATGTATGATTGCTGGTTTGGCATTAATTTTATTGGAATTAAAGAAACAAAGAAAGAACAAAAGAAGCATTAAGTCTTTTCAGAGTCTAACATTAAGCCTAAAAAGTCAAAACTTAACATGAAACAGGTGCTTTCCATTCTATGGCAGCACACATTGGACAAATTAATGTCCTGTGAAAGTCATCTTTAGGTACCTGAGGTAGATCTCTTTAATTTTATTAACTTGGCATTGTATGATTTGCTAATGCTTCTGTTAACATTTGTTGTAATTCATCTATTAAAAAGGGCAATGAAAAGTCAACAGATATGTGAAAAAAGCATCAGAGAATTGTTTCAATTGAAGGCAGTCAGACTAAATAGTGTCCTTTTCCATATCAGTGCTTCTGTTACATTTTGAGTTATGTATCTACACTTCCATTTAAATTTTATACAAATTTTTATATTTTTTTATAGTGAGGCAAATTATCCCTGATATTTATCAGAGCAAGAGCAGCTTCAGGAAAATATACACACTTATTGCACACAAAGGATTCAAGTTTTTAAACAGAAAAAAACCTTTATTTTATTTTTTTCTGCAATGTATTATTTTTTTCTGTGTCAGTATGCCATGTTGATCATGTTTCTAATTTAAATTCTTGCAAAAAAGAGATTTTATCATAAAAGACCGTAGTTGATATTTATTTTTAAAAACTGCAAAAGGCTAAATCAATTAATTAAAGCAGCAAAACAGATTTGGAGTGATTGATTCCTAAAACAATATTAACTGTACCTCTGTAGAAATGTCATCTGAAGAGCTCAAAGCACAACACAAACCTTAAGTTTGCCTTACATCATGCTGGTGAAGTACATGCTTCCTCCTGTGTTCCAGATGAGCAGTGAGGCTGCAGGTCTGTGACAGTCTAAGTCAGTAAAAAATGCTGGGTTTATGGTCCTGCCTTCTTCTCTGGATCCACTATTCATTTACAGCCTCTGTCTGATACACAATAACCTGGGTCAAGGACCTTACCGGGCAGAAAAAGCTAAGTGAACCACTAGTGCCACACTAAGGGAGGAGCTGAATTGCAGTAAAATTAGCTTGGGTGATCCTAAGGAATTACACAATTGCCACCTGAATCTGCTCATTTTCTGTTGCATTAAAAAGATAAAATATTTTCATATATCACAATATTAAAAATATTGTTTGTCAGTTTTTTCAGCAGGGGAATACTCATCTCTGTTTCACCATTACGAGGTCAGATTTCAGGCATCCCTGAAAGAAAAATACTCTCTCCTATTTGATTTTCATAGTCACCTTCCTGTTTTCTCCTAAATTACTACCATGCTTGGGAGGAACTCCATCTAAACAGCTGCACACCACCTTGTTATTTTCTTGGGCTGCCATGCCGACTCTATTCTAAATTTGTAAGCATTTTTTAGCAGGAACCTTCTTTTTGTTATGCAATTTTATAGCACTTAGCACAAAAAGCTCTTGTCCAGGACAAGAGAAGATTTTTAATACAAGTGATAGATCATTACAATAATGCAGGAGAGGAATATTACGTTGGTCATTAGGATAACACATCACCTTCTTTATCCTGCTATCACTGAAGCAAAGTTGTATTGACTTCAGAAGGTGCAAGATTAAGCCTTACAACATCATTATTCCATAGTGTTTTGAAATTTATTTAATAAAATTTCTTCAGCATAAAGAAAAACCTTAGCTTTATAGTAGTACACACACAGAGGCTGGATTGACAATGATACAGATGTAGGTATATCCACAGGGTGAATATAATGTGTGCATATGTAAATATACCTTATATTTTTATTTTTAATATCTTTTTTTCCGAGACTACTAAGGTGATACAGGCATTATATTTGCCCTTAGATTTATATGTCTGTTAATCTCAGGACTCCTGTCAAGATTAGTTTGATTATCTAGGTGAACAGTAATTTAAAAGAAATAGCATTTTATTGAACTTCTTAAATCCCAGCAACTTCAGATAAAGACAGTCTGCCTGGTGTGATGTGATTTGAGAACTGAAACTGCAAGTTCCTCAGAACTGCCATCTACTTTCATCTGTGTAGTGCTCAAAGCCACACTGTGTTTATATTAAGGTCAAAAGAAATTAATGAGTTTTTAAAGAAAAGTAGCTGTAATGAAAAATCTTAAATATAATTCTAAAACTGTAATTTAATACAAATTCATGACATCAACCTCTGTGTATGCAGAGCCTTTATTTAATTTTCACTAAATAATGTAATTTTGTTCAAATATCATTTGATGCTAGTAATTCCTTTTTTATTATGTGTCTTATATTAAATTCATAGCCTAGTATTTCGTACAAAGACTGCAGGCTGCTCTGTTCCAGCTGCTTACACTTGAGTACCCACTGGATGGCAGTCACATACAACTTTGGAAACAATTCAGCTCGGTCCTTTCACTCGCTGACCTAAAAAAAAATCCTAGGTTAAGTGCCTCTAAAAAAAAGTTCTCTTTTATTAGATTTTGCTAGTTTAGAACAAAGACAAGCAATAAAAGTCATCGGACAAAAATCTCACTATTCCCTCACTGTTGTCTTGTGGTGCACCATTTCTTTTCGGGTAGCAGGATTAGAGAAAGGCGTAGCTCAAAGCTGGCCGTGGAACACAATGCAGTCGTCCTCCATGGGACAGGAGATGCCAGAGCTGGCAGTGGAGTGGAAGCTGGCTCTATCGCTAATCAAAAATGCTTGCCCCTATTGATGGCAAGGGCATGAAACCAGTATCAACTGTTTTTAAATGGAGATTTACTTCAACCAGGAATCAAAACCACCCAAAGCTTCAAACAGAATTCTTAAGCCCTTAAAAGAGTTCATAGCTGAACCCATTCTGAAATCTTTCCTTTCCAGTGAGATCCGGAAAATATATGTGAGTAAATAGATTCAGTTATTTATTCAATACAAGAGGTCAGTTTAATACTCCTAGGCAGTAAATAGGCTGTATCTGTTAGAGACTGCAATGCAACACAGCATTAGAGTCTACTTGTTGCTATCCCGGGCTCCCACGCACAGCAGGATCTTTTGCCTCTGCACCATGATGGTGTGCTCTGCCACACTGAAGGCCCAAGGGGAGACAAGGTCAATGGAAAGTTTTATATCTTTTTTTTTATCTGGCCAAAACCACCACTAACTAACATGTTCTAAAGTGGGGGGAAGAGGGGTCACACCTGCCCATGTCTTTGACTCCTTTTTGGCTGCAACAGAAAGCTGTGTGTTTTCACTGCCAGCAGTGCCCTGCACGCCCAGACGCAGCCTCTGCCTTTGAGTTTTGCCACAGAAGTCCCACTGGCAGACTCTAGTGTAAAGGTATGCACATGGGTCTGCCTCTGCCTCCGTGCTGTTCTTGTGCAGGGATTTCCCAGAGGAATCAGAAAAAAAGGGGGGAGAGGAAGAGGGCAAGACTGCCAGTTCCCTGCCCTTTGTTCCTCTGCCAAAACACTGGCATCCCCATTTCCAGAGATGTGCAACCTATGACCACAGACCAGTCTGAGGGATTTGGTGAAATACAGTATCATTATTTTGGGATCATAGTCATCGCTATTTTGGGATCGTAGTCATAGTGTAATGGTATATTTTTACTTATTTTAAATGTGTGTGCCATTATGTGTTTTTGCCAGGAAAGACAAAGTTGAAGAATTACGTGTAGCAGAACAATATGAGGTTTGCAATGTTCTTTGGTTCCTGAAAGATTTTCTGCCATAGCCTCAGAAGAGCTTCTTAGCAAATAAAGCATGTTTGAATACTACAAAACCTAAGCTTTGGGTCATGGGGTGATATATTAGGTATTCCATGACCAAATTACAGAGCAGCTTAAAAATAAAAACCTAGACCTCAAAGCTGTTACTGTACTGTATGGTCAAAAGGCAGCCTTGCAGGGAACCTGTACTGTAAAGAAACAAACTATACCTTTACAGAGCTGATATACTGACTCTCTTTTAATCCATTCTGGACCAGCCTTTGCACATCCTGAACACCAGCTGAAGACAAAGGGAGTTTCACCACACCACAGCTGGCAGGATTTGATATTCTGTATTTGTGCATGTAAATGCTCACAGTGATTCATCATTTAAATTGCCTTTTCATTTTCAGGTATGTCCTGCAGACACAATTAGCACTGTCAGGTAGAGGCTGCCAGTACATTAGGCAGGGATGACTTTTTAGTTACATTTCCTAACAGTTACTCTGAAAATGGACACCTGGACCATGGCTACAGCTCTAGGATACCCACAATACACTGATAAATGAAATTATAGATTGATAATAACTATTATAATTTATTAGTATCTTATCATCAGATTAGTGATTATCTGATCAACCCCACTGCTCAGATTCCAAGACACAACAAAAAGAAATATTTAAACATTGCTCCAGATTGGTTTTGGAAAAGGAAGGATTTAAGTGTTGATAATGTTGACAAACATGGTAGTACACCAGATTATTATATCCGAGTTACTTCAGCATATTTTACAATACACATATAAAAGGAGAACCTAGAAGATTAATCCTGTGCAAACAGAATGTATCGGAAGTAATTCCACTGCAGGCAAAGAAGTTACATGAGGTTAAAGTCTTGGCATATGAGAGGCTGGAGAATCAGGGTTTTGTATATCAGTCTTTTCAGCAATTTTTTCCTGATATGCTTTTCTAAAGTCTATAACTTCAGTTTAATAACCATGCTGGAAAATACCATGACAACTCTGAGCCATTCCCATTTGCCTTCTGAAGTAAGAAGGGAATATTTTGTTCCCTTGATATGCCTGCAGCTCCCATTGACAACAGGTCTGACACTTGTGATACTGGGTGCCGGAATGGTGACTTCCCTTCCACCAGGGAAACCAATAGCAAGCACTTAACTAAGTTTATACTTAGTAGCACCTGCTGTGGTTATGGTTGGGAACTGTTTCGTATTTTGACTCTTTGTATTCACTTGACTACACCCTTTCAAAAATAACCCTTTTTTATCTTAAATTATGTAAGTAAAATATGTAAAAAGGTAAAAGATGTATTTCTGCTATTAAAAATCTGAGAAAAGCTGTTTAAGAGACTGTGAACAAACTGAAACTTCTTACTTTACAAGTAAGAAGATGGCACTATGTGTTTCCATATATTTAACTTGAAAATCTACAGTCTAAAATTGGGAGCTAGCCAGTAGTCATGCTGATAAACGTCGATGGCCAAATTTTAAATAATCATTGTGCAAACTAGTTATGATCAATTATCAGAAAAATAATTTCTGAACATGAGCATTTGCTCGACCTTTTTTGGCATCTGCAGGGAACTTTTTCCCTTTCTGTTATGTATATACACTTCTCTTGTTGGGGTTTTATGGGGCAATACAAGAAAGACAGGAGCCCTCTTTTCCAGTTTTCATAGTTTTTGAGATGATTGCCTTTGCAGATTCATGGGTATGACATTAGTAGGCTTTCCAAGTAATGACGTCACAGAATTCCAGGTTGTAATGGGATTCAGCCATTCAGTTCTATGCCATCGGCCATTCATTTCCTTTTAATCACTGAATTGAACATTTGCAGTACCTTTACAGCAAACTAATCCAAGATAATAATATTTTGAAATTAGAAATATTGCAAAGAGATATGTGAAAAAATTCTGCAGAATTACTTCTGCAATCTATACTACCCTGCAAAGTCTTAAATCACATATATGAATTTCTGTCTTGTTTTGTGCTAAGTTAAGGCCAGAATAAAATAAAAAATTGTTGTTCTGCCCTGTTTAAGTCTGTGTAATAAAATCATAAAACCAAGAAAATAAATAACAACAGCAAAGATAAAAAATTCATCCCGATTACCTTTATGAAATGTGAACTTCAAAACTCTACTGAGCTGTATTGAACTATCTTAGTAGTGTTGTTGCTAAGCATAGGCAATTTGTTTTCTTCCTCTCTCTTCACATTTTTCTCTCAAATAGTTGAAAAACAGGAAAAAATATGCTAATATAATGTGATTCTTGTGCCATATCAGGGACAATATGAGTTTTCTATAGATTAAACTATTTAGCGAAGTTGATTGCTCATTAATATATTCCTTAGATTTCACTAGGTGCTATCACAAATGTAGTTGAACAATATTTTTAACAAGAAAATAATAAAAATTAAATGCAAAAATGTATGTCTTATTAATTTATTACTTTTCTGAGGGAAGAGGAGACCAACACCTGCATTAGTCTCAAATTCTCAGCTATTTTCCTGTGGGCAAAGCATGTAAATCTAGTTTTAGCAGTAACATAGGTCCCAAATGGAAATCTTGCATTAAAATAATAAGCTGTTTTATTGTTGATGTTGATGCTGTTGTTATTTTTAGCAATTATATTGCACACAAGCAAAAGATGAAATTACTCTACAGTAACCAGAACAAATGTCCAATCTAGGTATTTTTCAGGCCTTGGAAACTTTGGAAATCGCACATATGGAAGGAGGGGTATTAACTGTTATTTCCCCTTTATCAGAATGAGAGTACATCAGACAGAGCTGTAAGTGGGGGCATAAACTTTATAAAGTAGACCTGATTCAGTAGCACTGTCAGAAGGCAGATCAGTTCAAAATACTCATCATTTCTTTTCTCTTCCCTCAGCTTGATCACTATCCTCCAACAAGTTACAGCCTGCCAACAGCGTCTGACATTCAGTTCAATTCCCCAAAGGCACTATTCCTAGGAAAAGTTATAGGTAAGATTTCATTTTATACCTGGTTATTTTCTTAGATATTTTCAGAGAATAATAAAAACTGTAAGCACACAGGACAATGATGTGTGTCATGATTGCAGCAGAACACTTGCTGCACATGTCATTCTTGACTAGAAAGTGGTGATACTGGAGTATCACCTATGATACCATGGATACTTAAAGGAAGGGTTATGATCACCGTGTCTCATAGGTTGATGTGCACACAAATAAATGATTGTCTGGCCAATGCATGGAAAAATCCAGATACGGATAGAAACACTTGCAACATCATATTTGTGAAGTTTCATTCCCCTCTTGGTGTCAGGTGGAGGGAATACAAGGAAATCATTGAGACCACATTTCTACAAGGAGATATTGAAGTTATTTCAAATAGTACCATTCACTGTGAAGTTATCATATGCTTTATATAATGCCTTTATCCATACAGTCAGTCTTCTTATCCCAGTGCATCCTCTTGTGGCATAACTGTCTCTCATCACTCTCCCAAAACTGCCACTTTCTCACAGTGAGGCCTACCAGCTAGATTCTTTGGAAGTCTGTAACACCTACAGCAACACTCATCTATACATTTTCCATCCTTTTTATTGACCTCATCATTATTTTCCAGTGCAGCAGTTTCCCAGCCAGCTCTCCAGCTGAACTCAAAAGGAAGTACAGATGCATCTTAAACTGCCTTGGCCTCACTTTTAGGCCATCATACTTTCCATTGCTTAATTTTTCTACTACTCACATCTTAGATTAATTTCCTTAGATTCCACTTCCAGAATCAATTATTCCCCTGACATTTACAGCTTTTAAGGAGAGCTTTTTACACTTTTCAGAGATAAGGGGGTGTTAATATTATTTCCTCTAAGTTGTCTGTACAGGGATCTGGTTGCTTGAACAGTAGTGAAGGGTTTAATCCAGAAAATGGTAAACTTTTTTTTGTTTAGTGGTGCAAGTCAGTAATCTGTGAACCCCATGCACTGATTTTTGAAGTGGAAAAGCAAATTGACCACATAGCTAATGTGACTTTTTGAAGATACACTTTTCCATTTGTTTTGTTTTTAAAATTTAACATGTTGAACTTCTGTGAAACAGGAAACAAAAAGCCTTTAAAGTGTTTGGTTAGCAAGAGAGACATGAACTATTGTCCAGTACTCTTGAAGCCAGTTCTGCAGATAGTACAAAAGACAGTGTGGCCTGATTTTGTCGAGTCTGTGGAGACTGGGTATTCCCACATTGCCACACTGCATTACGCTGGTGAGACTAGAGTTGACTCTCTGCCTCAGCCAGCCTGCTTGTATCCAGCTAAAACCAGCACTTTCTGGCCATTCTAATTGGACAGGACTTTGGAGGAGGCTGAGCAAGGTGCATGAGAGAAAATGGGACATGCAACAGAGAAAATACTGCAGTGTAAAAGATAAATAAAAGAGTGAAGGGAAATAAAACGACAACTCCTAAAACAGAGAGGAAAACAATGCACTGTACACTGTGATGTGAAAAGAAAAAAATGGAAGAAACACAAAATGAAAGAGAAAGCATGATATACTGTTTACGCTGCACTCATTTAATATACCCTCAATGCAGGCAAAGCTCTGCAAGGAAACCAGTTCTTATTCCTTTGAATTGCTGAGCTGGCAGTTGTACTAGCAACGTAGTCATGTAACCACATAGATGAAACCATGATATAGATAGGAGGTTTAGTCTTTGCACTCGTTATTTCTGAGCTGAATTTTTATGCAGGTTCATAGCACTACAAAATCAAAGTCCACCCAGCTGCTTCCCACATAACCCCATGCCCAAGTGCTAGTTTCTTTGCCATGTTTAAATATTCCCATTCTGAAATTTTTTTAGGCATTCTTGGAGAATTAAGGGGCTGCAAGAACTGGGCAGCTCAGGTGGTCCATGATACAACCTTTCATGTTTAGGATACTTGTTTCAATATGCACAGTGACTGAAAGGCATGATAATATTCCCAGAGGCCCAAATAAAATCAGTTACTGACCCAGGTCTTGTTTCTAGAGATCTAAATCTGCAACACCTCACATTTGCCTCATTTGCCTCATTTGCAGTCATGTATGTGGTTGAAAATAGAGTTTTAAGTGTCCTCTTACTATTTCAATTGGATACAACTAAACGAGAAATTAAGTTTGGTAACAGAAAATTATCTGTATTCTGCCTGTAAATGTCAAAAGCTTGATCATAGGACTCACTGGACTTTTTCATAATGAAGACATATAAAAAGAAAAAATAGCAGAAGTCAATGATTATAGTTTGATATTTGTTATGTAATAAGATAAGTTTTAAATACCTGACAACTTACAATTTATTGTAACTTACTTAATTTATTGTAATTAATTTATTTGTAATTAATTAATTTATTGTAACTTAACTCTTACTCTCTATAAATATGGTAAACTGACAAGAGCAATTAAAAGCAAGTATCAAATATAGAAGTTGAAAGAATAAATAAACATAGTCCTGATAATAGCTGTCCCATAAATACATATGGTACAGCTTAAGATTGTCGTCAGGAAGCATAAAACAATCACATCTATCACTGATGCCCACCTTCGGCTCCTCTGCTAACTTAAAGACTGGGAACAGGGAAAGGTTACCCTGAAGGAGTGATTTATGGGTATGTTATATTTCTGTTTTCCTGAGCTACTTGATTTTAAGCCTCAGGCAACCATTTCTGAAGATGTTATTTGTCATCCATTCTATGCATTTGTAATATATTGTACAACCTTGGGAATTAATACTTTATTTTTTAACAGCATAGGATTATATTAGCAGATTGGGAGTATGATTCTTTTGCTTCCTCTTCTTTGCTTATGTTACTGTCTTTGCAAAATAGGATATTTTATTAAGCAAAAGAGCAAATCAGTACTAAAGAAACAAAAAAAAATCCCTTATAATCTTTCTGCCAAAGAAAACTTGAACATCTCTGCAGAGGCACGTATTTCCTGATGTAAAATTATTGTGCAACAGACCATGTCTATTGATCAGCTTTACTGTGCAACTCTCAGAGTAATGTTGAATGAGGGAAGAGCACAGTTAAGATGGTTACATGAGCACAGCAGTTTGAAGGGCAAAGTAGATGTAGAATCCATTATCTTTAAAGCTCCTAATTGTCACATCATACTGGCTAGGCATATTTCAGTGACCCAGAGGGATTAGCACGAACAGAAGATCTGGATACATCTATCAAGTTACAATTTGTACCCACCTGCAACCACATTCTCTAAATGGACAATATGCCTCCTATTTCACTGCTAGTCTGTCAATTGCATTAAGTTTCTGTTGTTCCCATATTATGCAATTCTTATTTGTCATCAGAAATGAATGCAAGGCCCTATTAGTAAAGATAGATGGGTTTTTGAAGAGCACTCCAGAACAATCTTACTAAGAAACTGATCTTCTGCCTGTCTTATTTCCATTTTTATTAGGGTTATTTGCATAGCAGCGGCTGTTTCTGCCACAGCTGTGCTTGCTGTGATAGCTCATCTACTGCCAGTCAAATGAAATGACAACATCTACCACAATGCAACACCACTGTCTGCTCTAGGTGTTACAACACTATGGCTGATTAAAAAAATGGTGACGAAAGGGCTCTGTGCCTCTTAATTGTTCATAATATTTTCTGTAAAGCAGAAGCATCACATCAGAAACAAAAATTAATTATTGAATTGCAGTTGTAATCAGGGAGCATTTCTTCTTTTTTAAGTTGAGGTGTTTTCTGCTTTCCTGAAATAGTTTCCAGAAAACACAGTTGTTCACTGGCTTGAAAAACACTGATATAAAATATTTTTAGCCTCCTGGGAAACTGGAGGTAAAGGCATTCAGTATATAATTCTTACCCAGGTGAAATGGATTATGATTTGAGGTGTGAAATAAAGCTGAAGGAGATAATGAGTGAGAAATCCTGTTTTATGTGAGTGTCTAATAATAAAAATAATAGAACTAGAGAAATGCAGGATATTATAAAAAAGATAGAAGGGAATTGTTAATGTTTCAAGAAAGTTCTTTAATCTGTTATTTAAACATACTCAGGCTTTGATGGCTGACACAGATGAGATAAGAGGGAAAAGATGGCTACCTGGATGACCAGCTATGAAGAGAAAAAATAAAAGTTGACAATGTGAAAGCATTACATGTCACAGTTCAGATCTGAATCTATATTTTCATTTAGGCTGCAATTTGAGACTCATTACTGACACGGAATACAGCAGAGGTTTGCTTTTCCCTCTAACTGTAGCGGTTTTGGAATCAATGCTCAGGATTGTCTTCACACCCTTTTTGGAGGCCTACACCAACTTCCATTAGGTGAACTTGCTATATAGAGAACTGATGTCATAGTGTGTACTTTATTAACTGAAAGTGGGAGTATTTCTTTGTGTTTTAATATGTATTTATAAAGAATTACCTACACATAATTAAACATGATTTTGTAAAAGTATCATTCTGGTGAACAGATATAATTTGAGAATTTCTTAATAGGATATTTGATTGAGTGTGAGATCAGACAAGAGTTGCTCTTGAGAAAGTGGCAGGGAAGTAAAGGAAATGTGCTCCTTGTCTGTTTTACAACAACAACAACAACTACTCCAAATCAAATTATATAGTTTCAAATATACTTAAATATCCACATGGAAACAATCAACATAATACAAGTCAGCTATAACAGATAGATTATCTGAACTGATTATCAGAACTGACAGCTTAATCTCTGTCAGGCTCCATTTATGTCTCTTCAGCTACTTCCAGTAAGAGTAGCAAAAAGAGAAATACCTTTCAGGTCTGGCTTCATTCTTACAAAAGCAGCTGCCATCACTCTACAACTAAAGAGAGATCCTGGAAATCAACCCCAGAGGCCTTGAGTCTTTTTTCAAAAGGGGATTTCCTCAAGAAGAAGAGGCAGAAGGTCCATTTCTAGATGTGTTATTTCCCTGGTGTCAATGAAAGAATTTTTTATTGTTCCCTGGCTGGAGTTTCTTTCTTTACCAGTGCATGTAGTGAAAAAGAGAAATTGTTCACAAGATATTTCTCTGGTTTCATTGTGACATTCACTGCCTTGGACTGATGGGAGGTAAGACCAGTTAATATCTAGCCAAGTTTAAAGTGTGCAAAGGAGAGAACACAGAAAAACTTCACAAAAAGTAGGAGGTAAATGACATTGCTTACATGGCTTAGGTAAGGTATAGAAATGGGAACTGCTTTTTTCCTGCATGGCATGTCTTCATAAATACATATTCAATAATAGGAGGCAAAAGTTTAAAATCCTTTGAACTACCAGCAGAGACAACAGCAGTTTTTCCAAGAGGTAATCATTCTTTACTAGTAAATAAGACACTTTATCTTCCGTAGAATAAGCCTGGCAGTTTGATGCTTCAACAATTCTATCTGAAAAACAGAAATGACATAAAATGTAATTCATCCTACCAAAAACATCATAGACTCTCAAAACCAACTTCAGTGTCCATGTTTCCACACAACTGCAGAGGTTTATCACTTCGAGGGTTCGTTTCTTGCCAAAGGAAGTCTAAACCTATTAATCCCTTTGAGAACATTTACCGTCATTGAAAAGGGGGTTTTGATAGCCTTTATAAAAGATTCTGTAAAGGATCTGGGCATTGTCAGCATTGGCACTCAGTTTGGGTATGCTGCTTGACACTGACATAATCTGATATGAAGTTAATGTTAACTAAAGAAATCATTGAACCAAATATTGGTTTAGAATTAGGTCTCTGATACTGTAAGGTACTTTCTCAGCTCTTAAATTTGGATCCTAGAAGATAATGCAGACCTGTAAATAGATTATGAATAATCTAAAAGTATTCTTCTACTACACATCTTTGACATGTATCTACTACTACCTCATGATCATAAGGAGGTTAGCACCTCATTACATGTATTACCAGTGTGGCAGTCAGGGCTCCACGGCTTGCGCTTGCCCTGTGGCTTTCTTCATTTTGCAGTGTAGGCAAATAATCAGAGTGCAGGGTAGCTTAGCCTACTTTCACTGATAATGAGCAGAAAACAGCTAGCATGCAGTAAATTCATCCACTAACTTACTTCATAGTAACTGCCTTCTACTTCATTGAGTACTGTAATCTCAGGGAAGAATGCATATGTATATTGTCATATTAGGACCCCTCCTGCTACAGTTGCAGTTGAATATTAAATATGTGCTTTCCCCTCATGCATGAGTCATACATGAATTATCATACAAAAATATAATATCTGGACAATTTTCTTTCTCCTCCTCCTCCTGTATAATAGCATCGAACTGGTTGAAACTCCTCTGGGATTTAATATTGCCTATCCCTCTGACTTGAGACATGTCTATCTGTTTATATCTCACTCTTTGAAGTGTTTCTGGTAATGGTGGAAATGTTCCATGGCTCTTTTAATTAAAACAAGAATGAAAGTAAAAGTAAAATCTTTTCTTTCAGACCTCTGAGTTTTTTACCTATGTGGTTTCTCTGAGAAATCCTACCTACAAGCCCTATTCAGAAAGGAACAATTCCTATCTACAGGCCTCCCATCCAAGGGGACACCATAAAGACTTTGAATTGCCAGTTCCAACCACAGTAACTTCTGTGGCATCAATCAGGGTAGCCCAAGTGAATTTTATCTTTTGTTTGAGAACTGAAACAAAGAAGAGAAGCTATGAATATCCATTGGTGCTGTTTGCCTCTCAGTATCCATGCTGTATCTTCTTAGCATTTTTCAGAATATTATGGCATTTGGCTCCTGTGTCATTGGCCAGCTGGCAGCTCCATACAGGCAGAAGGTAGACCCCAGACAATCTGGTCTAAATTAGATGTTATGGTAATCTCAGCAGTCATGAGTATAGCTAGCTCTGCTCTTCCAAAAATTGGCTGGAGTCATCTCACTTCCACTGTTCAGGTTATTCTTCATCTCTCAGCCCCTACCCCACACTTCATCACTGGCAGGTGCCCTTTCACTTGCTTTTTGCACTATTCTCTGTAAAAAGACTTCACTGATTACTAGTCTTCAAATCTTACATGGACATTCAACAGCTCCAGAAGGTCAACTATGTTTTGTTTTCTTTTTTCTTATGCTTTTCTAGCATGCATACCAGCCTGTAACAGGATGCAAGAGTCTCCTAGTTCCTAAATTCTAAATTTCTTTTCCTTTATGCTTTAAGATGTCTCAGAAAATGGTTTCATATCAATTGCTCTACCAAATCTTGCAGGGAAAATAATCCCATTGCTTTACAGTTCTTTCTAAAGTATGCATCTACTGGCTCTGAAAAAAAGAAAAAAAAAAAAAAAGGAGATTGTAAAGGCATTTAATTCAGCTAGTGCCATTTTGACTAGAGTATTTGCACAAGTCTTATCTAACGTTCAAAACCACGTAATAACACCATTTAAAAGTAATGGAATAAAATGGAAACTTCAGTAATTAGAGCGACCTTTTCCTAACTTCTGGATTTTATTACAGTGGCATATCTTAGTTATACAACTTTTCCTTATCACAGAAAAAGACAAACTATTTCACCTGTACAGTGTAATATCTACTACTAATTTCTTTCAAATGCAGTTGATTTAAAGGGTCAAAGAGGGGAACTGAACATGACAAGATAACCAAGGGCATCAATAAAACCTGCTGTTCACCCTTTAAAATTTTAATGGCAAACTCGGAGAGCTGACAGCACCTTCAAGGCTTGTAAATCATAAAACAAACTATTACACAATCTGAAAATTGAATGCCAAAGTTAGACCTGAAGTGAAAAGTGAGAGCATGTTATAATTCTCCTGCAAGTATATTTGGGGAAAAAAAAAAAAAAATCAGAATAGATCTCCACTAAAATAACAGAAACACAGAACTGACAAAAAAAATTACTTTATTATGCCAAGACACAAGTCTTTAAACTTTACATTATTTTACATAATATGGGGAACCTCTGCCCACAGCTCCAGGTAGAAAACATTCAAAAATAATATGAACATGTACCCATGCTTTGATCAGAAACAGCTGTACAGTCAACACTTCCCCTCAACAGCTGTCCTAGTTATCACTCCTATCAGTAGTATCACAGAATCACAGAATCATTAAGG
>NW_010539834.1:0-4105 GCF_000687285.1 Phaethon lepturus
ATATAATATAATATAATACCAAACCCAAGAATTGTTAAAAGTATACCAAATCCCTTATCACCAGCTGAGGATGCACTCTGTGCATTCTGAGGGTCCTTCGACCTCCTTGTTAGAAGCCAGCATGGAGTAGTGGCCTGAATAGTTTAACAAGTTTAGAGAGATTTTGCCTTTATGGTTCTGGATCCCACCTTCCATAGCATGCACGGCCAGGCACTCGGCAGGAACACAGCCATACAGCCACGATGACAGAACAGAAATAGAAAACTTGAGTTCATGCTCAACGTTTTTTAACAGCCATGGATCTGCCCTTAATGTAGTGTATCACTTCATTAAGATACATATTGCTGCTTTTAATGGGCCCCTGTTTATAAAATCACCTGTGTAGCACACAGCCACACACCATGTACACATTTTCTGTTCTTTTTAATGATGAAAGCAAGCCATACAAGCTAAGATGCACACAGAAGAAATCAGAGATCACATATAATGGAAATACACCTATATATATATGTGTTCCAGCCTTCTGCTGAAGACTGTATACAGTACTCCTCACTCCCCTTTGAAGAAGTAGGCCAAAGAAGGGCAATGAAAATAGAGCATGGAAAATCCCTCCTATGAAGAGTGGCAGAAAAAAAAAAAGGTGTGGTTTTTTTTTTAATTTAAGGAAGAAAATCATTAGCACAGGGCATGATACAATTTTCTAAAGCTAGGAATGGTAAAAAGGCAGTGGGTCCAATTCTTTCTGCCTCTCAAAACAACACGGAAAGGGCATACAAGGAAAGCCAAAGGTGGCAGATTCAAACCAACAAAACCAAATGCTTTTTTGCAGAATATGTAATTAGAGAGTGGAACCCAGTGCTGATAGAAGTGCCTGAGGAAAAGAACGTATCAACTTTCTGTAAGTGTTAGTGCAGCTGTAATAGTAAGAAATTCAAGCTTAAAGCAGATACCACTAACAAAGAGCTGTGCTTCGCAGTACACGCCAGCCTGCAGAGCTGGGGATTCACATCGGACGTAACGCAGGACTGGCATGTCTGACTGCTCTGACGCTCACCAAACCCTTCTCTGCCCTTTGCTGGAAATGTCTGGTGCCAGTCACTTTCAGAGACCAGGCTACATCCAGTCTAGACATATTAGAGAGCTGAAAAGGTGTAGCAATTCCCATGGCCTTACAGATCATCGCTGGACCCTACTGCTTTACCTGGGTAGGCAGCTATCGTTCTTGATGTTAGCTATATTGGAGAAAAGATGTCAGCTCAGAGACAGAGCATTCTCAGGGTTTACAACAGTTACAGCTTTATTGCATTTTTAATCCTCAGTGCATACAGACCAAAAGATAAACATCAGAAAATAATCTTACTTCTTTCTTTGTATTTTTTTCACTTAAACACCATCGCCATTTATTATCTGCCAGTTACATCTTTCCAATCTGCAAGCAAGACAGATCCCAAAATCTCAAGTACTGCCAAAAGAAGCTGAACAGAAGCCCGTGCAATTGCTTTCAGGTCCACGATCCTGCTCTGGCAGGACTTTGAGGACTTCTGTTAGAAACAGCACAGTTTATGTGAATTGCTTTCAGGTTCACGATCCTGCTCTGGCAGGACTTGGAGGACTTCTGTTAGAAACAGCACAGTTTATGGGATCAACTCTCCCACTCTGGAGAGCAGAAGGTATCGCTTTCTGTTTGTGAAGGGAAGGACCCCATGCATCAGAGGGAGGGTGGTGGGAATACGTGTCACCCATCATGCTGGGGTGGACTCAGGGGACGTCTGTCCTTCCTTCCTGTGGACAGGATGGATCAAGCCAAAGATACTGCCTCATTTCTCAGTAAAACAGAACCAGTACGGGGAATGCAAAAGAGGATACTGGCAGGCACCCACTGCTACACTGAGAATGCTCATCAGTATTTCTCATTGGACTGTAGCAAAGCACATCTGTCATAAAGATTTCAGAGAGGCTGACCAAATGCAGGAGCAGTCTACTTCCCACTCCTGCCACCCCAGCACAGACAGCCACAGTTTCCAGCTAATGCAGCGGATTGGCCTTAATCTCACTCTGCCCTCTCCTGACCTCTCTCAGGAGATTTGTCCTGCCACTGATACCATTTCTGGGCAATGCTAATACTTCCCACCAAGATTAGAGTTGGCTTCACGCACTTGCTCAGTTAATCCCTTGTGACATCTATTCCAGTGCTGGACATAAACTAGCCGGAATCCTTTGCTGAAGCCTCCTTACTCATCCTTAAAGCACCTAGAGGGAGACTTTTGAGGATGATCCCTGAGCAGCTCAAATAAGAGATCTATTTCATTAAAGCCCTACCTGTTGTTTGTTATTGTAATAAGCCCTCTCAGTGGAAACCGAACTGAAAGCGTGCCAGTTCACTGGTGCTGCTTGCTCTTTCAGATGGTGTCACGAGCCATACAGCCTGCTGGTATTTGTGCTTCAGTTTCACTGCGTGACTCCAACCACTCATGATCCTTATGAAAGTAATACATTCCAACCTAATCTACAACTAAATTAATGTCAGAAATAAGACAGTGCCCAAGTGATCAATAAGTGGGTTTTTCCCTATAGAAATATTAGAAGCAACTCACATCAATAAGCCTCAAATTTATGGGGCAATTCAGCTCTTCCATTTGCAGCTTGAATAACTGGTCTTTGTATAAGGATATTACATTACTAAATAACATGTGCTAAAAGGAGCTTCTCTGTTGCAGTCCCTGACCTGCAACAGTCACAGCTTTCAGGACCATCAGCAGAGTGAGGGATCCGAGATCTCCATCTCAACTAAGTCCCTTTCAAAACCAGCACAAAATTCCTTCTAAACACATTATAGGCAAATAAATGCATTATACTCAGACCCACTTTGGGATTTAAATGAAGGGTGCTGGTACTGGGACCTCTGTATGACAAATAAATGACACTGATTTCGTGACCAACTATACGCCCACCTTTAAAATTAAGTATCAGAAACAATATCTTATTCAATATTCTTGGTCTTATCAGGTGAGTAGTATAAAACTAGGCTACAAAGAATGATGTCTATAAAGAAAGAACAATCCTTCACTAGAAGGAGACGGATTAGATGGACCAATAGGTCTCTCTCATTTCTAATTTTTATGATTCCGTACAAATTAGAAGACCTGAGTGCAAGGATCTGCTTAGCTAACAGGAAGAGAGTAAAGGAAAAACCCATTTGTTGTTTTTTTTTCTCCACAATGTAATTTCAGCTCATACAGCTACTAAAATTGGAGAAAATAAGCTGAAAATGCTATGGTGAACCAAGAAAACCTCCTTAAAACCTTCTTATATAGTCACCGCTCATCCTTGCAGAGCTAACAAGCATGCTGCCTGGATTTAACAATGAAATAATTACTGGCTGGGGTGAAGAGCAGCACAGGTTGGTGTGCTTGGTGCTCAGTGGAGAAGGTCAGTGCTGGCCCACTGGGACCTGCAGACTGCTTGGTTTGTGCTGGCACTGACAGCCCAAGGGCAACAAGTAAACCCAACCCTTTCGAAGGAAGACAATCCCTCCTCAACCACCCTGCTGCAACTGCCATGGGATCCACAGTGAGAACAGCTAGGAGTTTTCCAAAAAATGGTCTTCAGTCCATAAGAGCTATCTTTTACTGGGGGCAAATATCAATTTAGCATCACTGGCCAAATACTCAAGTTTTATTTTGATCAGATCAGCCTAACCTGCTTCGTTCTCTGAGTAGGTTCACCATTTACCTTCATCCTCCCTGGAGAGCATGGTGCTTCACAGGCATCACACTATGGCTATTTTACTGCCCTCTTCTTTCCCCCAAATTCTTGGCTGAGCTTAGACTGCTCTTAAATTCTTCAAAAATTATTTTTTCAAAATAAAAATTACAGTAGGGAAGAATGGTGTTTGACTCCAACACAACCACTAGCAAACAAGTGCAAACAAGCTTGCAGAGCTCAGTAAGGTCACCAATGGCTATTTTTCATTTCCTATTCATAAAAGGGCACCGACTGCTGAGCCGTGTTCAAGGCAGAGCCTTCCCTTTCGCACATTCTCTTCCTCTCTCTCCTTTACTATGCTGCTTTTATTTAGGCATTATGATAAAAAGCAGGCATTCCT
>NW_010539834.1:4136-6703 GCF_000687285.1 Phaethon lepturus
ATAATCTTCAGTTTCTCCACCCGATCAATGCTGACGTGGTAGAGAACTTCCAAGTGTCTTCAGATTAATTTCTCACATATCATCATGGACACTTGAGCAACAAATAGCCTGCTCTATTCCTGATAGTAGAAGATTAGTAACACTAACAAAGTACAGAACAGACAAAGGGAAAATGGTATAAATCTTTCAAATAATATATTGCATCAAATCTTGAGGCAGGTTTCCTAGTGACAGATGCAAGTTCTTGCAGCCTTTGTGTACTGCTGTAGGAGACACCCTCATTTTGTGACAAGCGAAGAAAGCAAAAATCAAATTCATTGTCATTTTCCTCTCATGTCCTCTTTAGAGAGGAACTGGAATGAATTTTGCCTGCTTTTCTTCCCGAAGTAGGCCTCTGCACAAGTACTGCCAGTAAATTTCCATGTGACACCAGCCCTCAACACGATGGTTACTGTGGAAGTATCACAGTCTGCCAGGAATTTGGCCGCACTTGAAAATTACTCCTTTTTTACTTAGTTGAGGATGCAAATGCTCCAAAAACGAACAGAAGAGGAATCCTGGCTTGTCTCTTTTCCCCAAAAAGGGAAATCTAGCTAGCAGCAAAAGCATTCTGGCCGTCCTACGTGGTTTCCTTGCTTACCCCTTTCACAGTAATATATGCAAATATAAGGGGCCATAACAGAAGATTTTCTCTTAATCACACAAAGCTTTCCTAGGTTTCTTACAAACACATCTTGAGTTTTCTACCTGTAGCATGCACTACCCTTATATTGTAGTGCTATTAATGACTATTATTAAAGGCATATTTTCAAATTATGATTATAATGGTAACTCCACATATCATAAACATGAAAGAAGGACTAACATTCCCCATTTCAAGGAAGTTACCAGTATCATCCCAAATGACAGAGGATAAATAGGACTCTCAAAAATTATGAAGTCAAACCCCCAAGATCCACATGGACTTGAGGAAGATTACTTAGATTTCTTAAGTAATTTGTCTAAATCACACATGCGGCTTGCTTACAGCTAGAGCTAGCACTGAGGTGCTTGCCACCCTGTCCTCTTCCATAGCCATCAGGCCTCCTCTTTCACCTTGCAAGGGGATGCCACAAACATCCACAAACAAGAAACTGTCTTCCAGCTCAGACATCGGGGTGGCTCAGATCCCCTGCCTAACACACAGCTCTGCTCTACGAAGGTGCTTCCAGAGAGGAAGCCCGCATGCTGCAACCGTTCTCAGGGCTGTGCCTGGATTTGTTATATAGGAGTACTGTCAGCGCTTTCTAACTAGTTTGTGCATCTTCTGGACATGCTCATCACCCTGTGTGGCTTCAGGAGTGCTGGGAATCCATCAGAACAAGGTTGTGAAGATAATGAATTATTTTGGGAAAGTTACACCTCAAAGCATAGTATTTTGTTATGTGTATGTGTTGATGAATCTTCTGATTAGTATGAGTCTTAACTTCAGAAACAAATCAGTTCTCCCTTACAATTGAAAATATTACTTTATTACCCAGTTTGGTGTTTGGTTGCTATTCTGACAGACTTTGCTTATACGGGTGCTTTAGACTAGATATTAGGAGAAATTTCTTTACTGAAAGAGTGGTCAAACATGGGAACAGGCTGCCCAGGGAGGTGGTGGAGTCACCATCACTGGAAGTGTTCAAAAAAGCGGACATGGCATTTCAGGACATGGTTTAGTGGGCATGGTGGTGTTGTGTTGATGGTTGGACTTGATGATCTTAAAGGTCTTTCCCAACATTAATGATTCTGTGATTCTGTGATAAGCACATCTTGAATGTAGGGTACTAGTGTCTTTAGTAAGGCTTCTTCATTTTGTTCTGTCACAGAAGAGGCAGCATTGGTCAATCTACATGGTAAGCTAGAGCTCAGCACTGGCTGGCAAAGGAGAAAAGGTAAGTATTTGTCACCACCACTGCATACGGAGAGAGTGTGCAAGGTAGGGATGGAGGAGGGAGGATGAGACCTTGTCATAGCTTCCTCTTCACACAGCACAAGATAGCTGCATTACAGATGGAAGAAGAAAGACTGAGATTGTTTATTCCACACGTTCCAGCAACTCGAAGACCCACAGCTTCGGCCTCCCTAAGGCATAAGTACAACACCATCTTCCTTGTTCTTCTTCATCTATGTGAATCTGGGCAAAAAGATATTCCTGAAAAAAGCCAGGAGATACTCATCAGTTCCTCACTTTTCTCTCCTCCTCTCATTTCTTCCTTTATTTGAAATACTGTTTTGGTTTTCCTGGGTGAATTCAACTGGTCATTACCTTCTACACCTGTTCCTTCTGTCCTCTTTTTTTGTACCTTTTCCTCCAAAGGCAGCAGACTTACAGCAAGGACCCGGAGAGAGCTGAGATTACACACACATGTATGCTGACAGCAAAGTGACCTCATTTTGATGGGCAGCACTTTCTGATGCTACTCTAGGAAAAGCACATCAGCTGTAGCTGGGCCCTCAGTGCAGTGACAGTATCAGACGTACCCAGACACGTCCTATGGCCTTACTGCAAACATCCTCTGCTACTGACCACCAAGCTGCTG
>NW_010539834.1:6734-62912 GCF_000687285.1 Phaethon lepturus
CCACAGTTCCTTTTACTTCTTCCAGAGTCCCTCCCAGCCTCCTTATCTCTCTTCATCCTTACATCAAGATACGCTCCCTCATCTTCTCCCCAAAACCTTTTAAAAGAAGAAAGCTGACAGAAAAACAGGGTAGTTTTCTTCTACTTTCTAAAAAACATCACTTTATTTGTTTTGCCTGCATGCTTTCCTTCCACCCCCTCCAAATCTGCTTTGTCTATATAAATAGATCACTTCTAAGCAGAGGCTGCTTATGACTTCCTACTACTACAGGGAATAATTCAACAGGGTCGTAATTTCAGATGTAGGTGCTGCAGTACCGTGATACTATGTCCACTGCGACCACAAGGAGGAAACAAGAAGGCACGTCTACAGTGACTAGGTAGAGAAAGGATGGGGAACAGGGACAGCATCTAGTTCAACTACTAGGTCTTCATAAATCCTTTGAAAATAAGGATTTGGCCCGCAGAAGAACCCTCGTGTTAGTCATCTGTCAACTGGTAAGTAACTATGCTTATAATTATGTGACTCTATCACAAAGTTATCCCTTGAGACCTAAGGGGCTCTGAGGAACGCTAAGGTGGCTCCTAGGGAAAAAATCTAGGATAGGTGGTATGCCGCATTTTGAGGTTCACCGAGCTGATCCAGCATTGGTGGAAAGCTAGCAGGTATCCCCAACTTCTATCGCAAACCACATAAACCACACTCTTAAATGTTACGGATGCCACCACGGATGCCACACGTGGGGTGGCTGCAAGAAGAACTATTACTAGAAGAATAGATGTTTTATTACTAAAGGGCCCCTCGGGTACTCACATTTTAGCAACAGGCACCGCGCAGGGAGCCTGAATACCCACGGCCCTCAGAGCGGTTGCGTGCAGCGTTAGCACTAAGTGGATTCGGCGCGGGACGTCAAAACAACGCGCGTGGCTAGCAGGTAGCGCAGCTGCCAAGGGGCAGCCCGGCGAAGCGCCGGCGTAAGGGAGCTTGTCGGCGGCGCAGCCGCGGTGACAGTGACCAGCTAACTGCTAGCCAACTGCTCCGCGCCAGCGGGGACGGGCGCCTGCGGGAACAGAGGGGATTCATTTCGGGGCTGCTCGAGCCCCTGGGACCCAACAGCGGCGTTCCGGGGAAGCATACTGCCCACGCAGAATGACTTTCCCGTCCAAGACTGACAATTCAGAGACTCTCTTGTTCTCATTTACTTGCAAATAATGGTTGCCTTGTATGCCTACCAAACAATATTTACGCAGGACTGGATAAATAGCTCTCATTAGAGCAAATACTACTACCTAAATTGGGCTATTTGTGACTCTGCACCTCGAGTTTCACTCATCCCTGGTCTGAAGTGCACTAAAAGCACATTATTACTGCTTAAGATGCAAACTACTGTGCTGAAAAATACCACTTTTTACCTCCAGTGAAAGAAGTTAAAAATTAATGGTTAGTTGAAACTAAGGTGAACAGTAAACAGAAACTCCTTGTGACCATGTGCAGGCTATTCCCAATCTGTAATGAGGTTATACTTACTACTTAGATTAATTACTTTTTTTCTTCTATCTTAATTTATTTTACGCTTTAGGAAACCAACATGTCCACTAACCACTCTGTATGTGATAAAGAAACACAATAAAAGCAGTTTCTCTCCTAACCCCCTCAAAAACCCATTCTCAGTAATGCATTTTTGAATCCAGCATACCTTTTCCTAATGAGGTTTCAGCATGCCATAAATAACACTAATGAGACTTTGTCTTGCCCATGTAATATATTTCCTTAATACAGCTTTAGATTTTCTTATGTTGCGTGGAAAACTAACAGTTGCAGAAAGAAATGTCCTCCAATAGCACATTAAAACCAAAAGTACAATTAAATATAAATGAATTCAGTAATTTAATTGCACCATTGTAATTTTTAAAAATTCAGAAGAAAAGTAATGGTGTCATTTTTTCTACTGGTAAATAATAAAAGTGCTGAGGGAATCAGATAATATTTAAATAAACATTATTGTGACTACGCATGATACAAAGCTACCTTTTATTGCCAGGTAAATTCTATGTTTGCTAACGAAGAGGGAGTTTGAAGCATGTACCTTTGCAAGCTGAGGGAACAGTCCTGCAAGTGTTACACAAGCAGTCCCAGGTAAAGGATGTAAGATTTGACTATCTCCTTTTGTAGTCTAAATGCACACTTCCGGCCTCAAAATGCAGATACTTTAAATATCATCTGCAAAATGCAGCCATTTAAAGCAGAGGTTTACAGTGAAGCAATCTTTAGGTTGACATTTATGCAATCTGCAGCTCCTATCATTCTATAAGCAGGCCAGTGTTGTCTGGCTGGAATTTTTTTTCCTCTAAAAATACCGGCTAATGCTTTTCCCCCCACCAAGAAAAAAGAAAAAAAAAAAAAAAAAGAAAGAAAGAAAAAAGATGACAAAATGTCTTTTTGCAGAAAAATTGAATTATTATTTGGGGCAGTATAAATTTCAAGCGTACTCTATTTTTAAAGATCAATTGAAATGTTATGCTTACCACCTCTGTCACCTTTTTTCCCTCAGAAAGCAATGAAAGGCTTATGCAAAATTTCAGTGGGAGCACATGGAGAATTTTACCATTGATTTTCATTAAAATGGGTTAACTAGTAGCTCTTTTTTAGGATTTGACCTTTAATGGTAAAATTCAGTAAACATCTTGGACTAGCCTGGGCAACAATGCAGTGACAACAGGGGGAGATGAAAGAGTAGGAAACTCCACCACGGAAGTTCAATTACAATAAAAATGTTGGTGCTGATGGAGATACAGGCAAAAGCAGTTATGGGTATAAAAATGGAAATAATCAAATCCAAAGTGGAAGCAAAACTCCATTTCCGTAATTCCTTCAAGTCAGGAGAACAAGATGATCACAGCTTCCGACTTCTGAAAGAACTGGCACACCAAATTATAGGTTGGGCATCTGAACAAATGATTAAGCAAGGGTGGAACTATATGCCCAAAGATTAGCAGATAAAATGACTTATGTACTTCAGAAAGGGGAAAGTGATTCATGCAAATACGAGCCTATTTATCTGATCATACTAGTGTGTAAGGCTTTAGAACAACTCCTCCATGAGGGAATACCTAAAAAAGATGTACACAAATGGAAAATGGCATGAAAATCAACATGGATTTATCAAGCGCAGACTAAACCAAGCTAATAGCTTCCTTTGGTATGATAACTAGTTTTCAAGACAAAATAGCGACCTCATCTCTCTGGACTTTGGCAAAGTATTTATCTAGATGGAAAAAGCTTAGTTTTTAGTTAAAACAGAGGAGATGGGTTCAAGAGAATAACCATAAGGGAAGAAAGAAGCCAATCAAAGGGAAGTGCAAGAAGGCTCGTATGTGGCTCTGGTGAGACCTCCTCTGGCATCCCGAGCGTGGCTCTGCCTCCTGAGACAGACACAAACCTCTGTGGGTGCAGGAGAGGATTGCTAGGATGAGGATGGGAATGGGAAACACATTCTACCACGAAGACTTGAAGAGTTTGATTTACTTGGTTTAGCAAAAGAAAAGCTGGCTTTGTGTTAGAGTGCAAGTATCAAAAAGGAGACGACCTACTCTTGGTCACAACCACCTCAATACACAGAAAATGAATACAGTAGAAAGTAGTGAACTGTTATTTAGACCGGAAACAAGAAGGTTTGTAAACATGAGAATATAGCATTCTAGAACGGACTTCCAACAAAAATAACACGGGTGAAAACTGTAACTGGTTTTAACACTGATTTTGATCAGCATTATGGAAAAAATTATATTAAGACGGCTCTAGAAATAGCAGTGTACTGGATTCAACGTTCATCTCTATGTCCCTATTTTCAGGTGGGCAAACGACCTTATTACTTCTCTATCACCTATATCCTCTTTCGTACAAATTGTGCATTTTTCTCAAAGTGAATTTTCCGAAGTTAAACTGAGACATATTTTGCGTGTGCTGATTCTTCTTTGCACCCAAGAGAGCATTTCTGCTTTTTTCTATGCTAAATCAGTTGATCTAATGAAAGAATACTAGTTCTCTCCATGCAAATATTGCCTATTTTTTTTTGTTTTTCCTAGTTTTTCAGTAAAAAAACAAATTTAAAAATTAACAGTTTATAGCAAACCCACGTAGCCTATTTTCATTAAAAAAACCCCACACAAACCCTGGCTTTTTCCATACCTCCTCAAAATTCAGAAGGTTTTGTGAAATCACAACAAAATGTGGAGATCTCAAGCCCTGAGGGGGTTGTTTCATGTTTCTTTTTAAACTTCTCCAGTGACTACGCTCAGATTGAACAGTTATTGCCAGATAAGCGTGCAAGTCCCATGTGTTATTTCTGAAGAAGGAAAATGACTCCTGACAAAATCAGATCCTCAGGAACGCTTGCTCAACATCGCATTTTAATCCTACAGGTATAGGCATGAGTCAGGCCACTATAAAAATCCCATAAAATTGCAAAATGTGGGTCAAAATAAATCCATGTTTTTCTTAACTTTTTTCCCCTCAAAAAAAAAATAGACCATCAGCAGACAAAATTACACAGGTGATGTTGACTGCATTTTTTCAAGACTCCATAGCCTGGTGCCTGTGAGTGCTTCCAGCATAGTAAGGGAGACTCTGTGATCATAAACCCATAGTAAAATGCTAAATTTAACATGTAAGATCAAATAGCAACCTATTAAATCAAGTATGAGGGAGAAGTAAACTCTAAGGGCAGCTAACAGAGACAAGGGGAGCAAGGATGATCAATATCAGGATTTCGATCCTAGCTCTAGACAGATAGAGAGATCATTCCCCAATGTCCCTTTCTGGCAGGCAGTATTAGCAGAAGTGATGTCAAATATTGTCATTTCATATCCAGACAACTGGCATTACTATCTCATTCTCAAAGCATCATCTTGGAGAGGCATGCCTAGACATACATTGGGCCACAAATCTGACAGGAACATCTCTGAACTTTCCTGTTTAGAGATGCAGCTGCACTTTGTCAAGCTGTTTTGACTCACTTCCAGATGGAATCTGACTCAGGTAATGGTCCTTATATTTTACTGCGGTTATTTATGATGCATCTCTTTTTTTTCCCCATAAGATATGCCTTTGAGCTATTTTTCATTCTTGCACCACTGCTGTCTTTCAAATACCCAGTAACTGCTGAGAAGAGATTAATGGATCTTGCTGTTCACTTTGCTGGAACTGGGTTGCTACTGCTTAGCTACGGCCAGACATCCGTAGCATGTCTACAGGGCATCCCACTAACACCAGCAGCCTAGGAGAAATTAGCCTCCATGTGGTATATGTGCACTTAACATTAAAGATGATAATGACACAAACCAGGTTGCGCTCACAATCTCTGCCTCTGTACCTCTACACCGAGCCAGCTCCAGCACCATGCCGCTCCAGCGGACCAGGTCGAACTCCCAACAGCAGAGCAACGCACACTACTGGTACCTGACATCCACAACACTGCAGGGTGTTCACCTTGTCTAAGCCATGGCAGTCTGGTAAACCTGCACCTCCCAGGTGAAGTGCCTTGGGGTTTGATCTGTCTTGCACACCATCCCTAGACATACCACTTTTATAAAAGCCAAGAAAATCTCTTTTTCAATTTAGAGGTTGATACTGCTACAGCAACGACCAACAAATACAAGGTGGGTAACCAACAGAACTCTGCCCCCACAAACACACACCACTTTCATGTGGCAGATTAAATGGAAGTCATGCCAACATAGTATGCTTTCACTCAATTCTGTTTCTTAACATGCCAGGAATACTGGCTCCTAACATAGAAAATGGCCACTTGGGGTAAAAATATCCAAGATGAACAAGAAAGTCATCCTTACCCTGCTCTTGCTAGAAGACGTATCTCATGTAGCAGCAGTGATGACCTATCAGGACTGCAACCCTCTACAGGCAAGGTATGCCTTTATCAGGTGTTCATTTATAAAGGATTTCACTGCATGCTGCTTTAACATCAGCAGGTGCATACGGTACATATTTTAATTTAATATGGCTGTAACTTTGTCATAAAATCATTCAGGTTGTTTTTAATTTAATAACAGGATCATTAGATACCACTTTCTTCAGGAAAGATTACAGTAGATTTATTCCTGTAGCAGTATTTGTGAACATGTCCTCCCTATGACTTTGGCCACCAGATACTCCCTTTCTTGGAGGGAAAAATCTGTAACAAAATGTTTTCAGAAACTGAGAAGTTCACCACACCCCTTAGCTCAGCACTGAAATATGTCCTCATATTTTCATTACAAATAAGACATTATCTATGGCACTGAACTTAATGTATAGACAAATGGATAACATAGCAAGTTTCTCGTGCCAGACTCTGGGTAAATTTAGGAGGAGTCCTGTGGATTCACTGAAGAAAGAACAGACAGTGGTGCGCTTCTAGAATTTTAACAACGGGTTTATTCTTCTGCTTTGCACTCAACCGTCTGCTATTTCAGACAAGCATGTGGATCTAAAATTATTTGCATCCTTAAAATGCTTTAGGAAGTTGGAAGAGAAACAACTACATTGAGAAAAGTAAGAGTTGAGGACAGAAGAGCAGCTCCAAAGCTCTCCACTAAGCTTTGGCTTGATCACCAGTCACCAAAGAATGCAAATGCCACCCGAGCAAATGAAATCCTTTGAATCCATACAGACTTAAGGGAAATATTGTGAGAATGGGATTTCTTGTGATACTTTTTCAGCCTTCTGCTTCCACTTTTTTTTTTTTGAAATATCACAAATAAGTTGCTTTCAAGGTATGCAGTAATCCAAAGCAACAACAGAAACCCCGACAAATAAAGATGGGGGAGGGGGAACCAAAACCGAGTATTTTAGGACTTGGCAAGAAAATCTTAGAAAGGTCCTAGCATCAAGTGTTTATATCAAAGTATTCTTATTTTTTCACTCATAGAATTTCTTCCCCTCTGCCAATGGTTCCAGATAAGGCATTATAAAGTGAAGGTACCAATACAGTCTTTAGCTGTTCCTCAAGACTCTCACAGAATTACCATTTCAGAGGTGAAAAATTTAAGTGTCAATCTCTCATTTCAGCTGTTTCATGCAAGTATAACATATATATAACCCACCAAATTGAGAGCAGAATTTTCAAGAATCAGTCCAGTTTTTGAGCCACATCTGGTATCCACATCTTTAAGAAAATTTACATCAGTGCAACTCTAGTATTTCTGTTATTTGTGCTTGTGACACATCGCAAGCTCGCCCTTATCTGAATGTGAAATGCCTGTTATCTGGTAGACAACATGTATTTTATCATGTTGGATCAGAGCCTGCTCTGTGAAGTAGAACCCCCATTTTGTAAGAGTGCATTTCTGTTTGCTACAGATAACAACAGAGAAATCATGAATTCTGGGGGTTTTTTCTGTGCTCCAGCAAGTAGCTCCATTACCTCTTAATGGTTCTCCATACAGAAAGCAACAGGCAGGGCTGATGCTTGGGATTTTTCATACCGCAGGCAAAAGAAGATGGAAAAATTGTAGAAGAGAATCAGGCTGAGGGGCCAAGAAAGGCTTCTAACCAGCAGTCATGAACTCTGCATTCTCAAAAGGAAAGAAAAGGAAGTCATGGGTCTGAGGCCAGTGTTGACTGGTGTCTTTCTAGGATCTTGTAACACTTGAACATGCCAGGTAAGAAATTACCTGCCCAAATCTCTTTTCCTTTCCTTTTTGCTCACGCATGAAGAGAACCATCACCCTACGGCTGAAGAGGGCAGAGCTAGGACAATGGGGCACTGGGCACACAGATTACAAGAGCTCTTTTGCATAAGAAAGGCACCAGCAATCTCAGTCTAGGATATACCCAAGAGACCTTGTGCTAGACACCACAATGATAAAAAAGTTCTGGAAACGGCACACTTATTAAAGTTTTCTTATTTCTTACAATTACCTTAAGTAAATTCTTTACATTCCTACTCTGAAAGTAAGAAATCCATCCTCTGATTTTACTGACTCATTAAATTTTCCTTTGTAATTGATGACACCAAATTTCTTTATTCCTTTATGACAACAGTTGTTATCTTAACAGGGAAGAACTTCCAGATCTCTAAATACCTGTCTGTTCAGTGCCAACCAATCAACTAGACATCCACAGGTCTCTAAAATAAACATTTTACAAATTCTAGTTATTAATACTTGCATTTAGCTTTCATCTACTTAGAAATAATTAATCTTTTCAACAACACTTTGATTTAAGCATGTTGTATTATTCACCCTATTTTGCAGACTGGAAATGAAAATGCCATAGTCTCCAAAGATGCCATAGGCAAAGCTGGGGATGAAGCTCAAGAAGGTACTCCTCACCCACCCCACCGTCTCACTTTTAAAAACCAGAAAAATCTGACTGCCCACTCTGTTAAATCTTAAGTTTTGCATCTATCCTGCAAGCGACCATACATTATGCAAAGCAGGCAAGAACTGAGCTCCAGACTTTTAATTTCCCTCCATCTGGGGACCAGTCCCGCTTTTCCGCAATCTCAATGCAAATCAGAAGTATATCCATTGGAGGCATTAGCATTGCATCAGTCAAATCACCGCCAGCAATATCAAAACTGCAATGTTTTATTGTAATAATGATGAAACATGAGCATTTTGGAATAGTGTTTCATTGTATGTGGACAACCAGAGGAAGACTTCCAAGTATTTTTAGTGGAGAAATTTGATCATCATCTAGCCTTTTTCTTAAAAAGAAAAAAAAAAACAAAAAACAAACAAACAAACAAAAAAACCAAAAAAACAAAACCCCATAAGAGTGTAGAAATATAATCAATTCAAATTAAGTATCAATTTCTAAGTAATGCAGAATTAAGTTAGACATTTAAAAAACTGTAAATCACTGTTGTTCAGTAAGAATCAGCACCATACGTTACATGGCAATAGATAGAAACATTGATAGATTGGAGATGAAGAAATGTGCCTCCAGAAAGTTGGGTATGGCACTCCCAGTGAACCCGAGTTCTTGTCCTGCATTCGAAGTAAAAGGATAGAAGAAGAAAGCAATGTCTAAGCCAAAACAGACTGCTTCTTATAGTATTCTCTCAACAAAACTAGAAATATATCAACAACCAATTATAAAATGCAGACAAACTCCCAAGAGGTCAGGCAAACTACTGTGTATTTATATCAGCTTAATTGAGATCAGAATTTTGCATCACCTCTATGATGCACTCTTAAAGGAGTCCCAAGGGAAAGGTAGGTAACAATGTCCAATTGGAAAATGGTGGTATAGAGGTGTAAATCGGCGAACTCTATATAGGGCTACACAGCCTGCCAGTTACTAGGCCAAAAAGTAAAACACAGGTAACAAACTCCGAGACACTTATTTTCAAGACGATGATGTCTCACGTATTCAGAGAAGGCCTCTTACCATGCCTATTCTAGAGGATTGCGATTATTTTCATTGTTACACTTCTTAAGTGCCTCTGTGAATGTCTGTTTGAAACCATTGTTCACTTCCTTTTAAAAATTTATGTTGAGAAATATATATATTATAGCCAGTTCTTGTGACGTCGTATCATGCTGTACAAAGCTTGGGTCAAATACTGGGGGTGATTTAAGCGTTCCTCTTGGAACCATTCAAACAACATATAAAATTCAAGACACTTCTGAAGTGTCTGCTTTTGCAGGAGAGGAATAAGAAAATCAGTCTTTTGTTTGAAGCATGCAACCGGGAATCATGAAACAGAGGTGCTAAGTGTGTTCTCAGTAGTTAGATAATCCAGAGCTAGGTGCTACATTTTCCATAGAAAAAATACTCCGTATTTACAGTGACTGTGGGAAACTCATACAAGACAATATTTTCAGGAGCACCCAAGGAATGCACTCTCAGTTTCCAAGATGCATCCAATTTTCAGCAAGTGTTTTGTTTACTTTTGGGCTAAAATATGGGGAAAAACTTTTGTCATTGCCTGCGTGACTTAGCTTCTTCTGCCCCAGTCTTCCTATCCCTGTACAAAAGCGAGATACCATCATATGGCCATTGAGATGTTTACTTAATTTCTGTCTGAAACGGACCTTGGATGGAGGACGTTGGAGAACTACACAGAAGCCTCATAAAGCGAGGGGTAGGTGAAGCAATGGAGCTGCCTGTGCATTCGTTTCACTGCCTGAAAACTAAGGCTAAGGGACAACAGTTATGTCAAACACACATCAGGAGTTGTTACAAAACATGAGGAGGCAAACCGAGCACTAACTGCGGGGATTACTGTATGTCCCAAAGTCCAGACCAATGACAGTATCTGCAATCCCAGGCTGCATCAGAGATTCTTCCCATTTCATGAACTCATATGGTACGTATGTATACATATGTGTGCACGCATACGAATTATGTATACAGTCTTGTATTCGGTACAAAAATTAGAAGAGGACAATTTGCAGGGGACACGCCACCCTTTCCCTGCTCCTCTCACGCAGACTCTCACAGAGCAGGTAAGCGCTAGGGAAATCGGCACAAAATCCTTTTTCCCTCTGAGCATTTGGCTACTCTCATCTCTTTTTGGAATTAGAGTTATGACCATCTCAAATATCCAGATGAGAGGCCAACGAAAATGTTTTAAAGTAACATAAAGAGTTATCACTACTTACACATTCCAGACTTCTGTTCAGCTGCAAATACATTAATGCAAGCAAGTAAGAAGAGTGTGATGTGGGAAAGGAGGCTGTCTACAATTTATCGCTGCTGTGCAGACATGCCCTGAGAAGAGAGCTGTGCTGAAAACCCAAATATAGGAACATCTATATTAGTGGCAGTTATTTCTGATTTGGTCTGAGGGACTTTCCAAACTCAAGGGGCTCACAATGAAGGACTGGCCAGCCATGAAGAGCCTGCAGTAAAGCTGAAAGGACACGTAAATTGCTCTGATACCCCAACAGACTTCTGCTGTTTCAGGGATGCTATTCTAATCCCAAGAAGCAAGGAGGAGCCCCTTTTCTGCTTTGCTCACTGACGCACCTACTTGGGCTTTATCAGGGCCTTTTTATCTGCCAAATACGGACATCTCCCCTATTCTGAAATTATAGTTGAGAATTCAAATTCAGAACTACTACACAAATGACACAACTGCTTAAAAAAGCCGAGTCTGAACTGGATCAGATCCTCAGCTGGGGAAAAATCAGTGTAAGATTCAAGCATAGGATGGGTTAAAATCCATATAAAAACAAAAGTATTTTCTGTGTTTTATTAGGGCATTAATAAAGGCATACAAAAATTATAGTTTTCTAAAAGGTCAAAAGACAGCTCCCTGCTCCTGAGAATATATTTTGCAATATTAAAAAATGATGCATAATTTGGGGAAATAACCATAATTTTGCAGTGGTATCTTCTTTGATGCCTGAAAAGAGTACCTTTGAGCCAGTTGTGAATTAAACATTTAACAGTAAAAAATGAAAAACCCTGTCAATACTTTCTGAACCAGCTACATGAACAAAAGTTGCAGAAATTGGCCCTCTGAAATTGCTGTTTACTCCCAGTATTAAGTGTTTCACAGTTCTCCTTCAAGGTCTGCTTGCGCACAAGTAGTTAATTTAAAGTGGTTTTTCTGATATTGGGTTCTTCTGCCTTGCAATATTCTAACTTCAAGTCCTTACTCTTAAGTGTGTGTATTATGGAACAATTTTATACATATACATATATAAAAAATAAGGCAGGCAAGGAAACTTGCAGAGTTTTTCAAACCAAGTCTTTCACTGTGTGTTCAACTTTGGGTCTCTCCTATCTGCTTTAAAGGACTTTTCTCCATCTCTAAAACCAACGCATTTTCTCCTGTCTAGTTTTACAACCTTTTTCCAACCATGGAGTGTCTCTTCCCAGCTGATCACAGGAGTGACTCTAGCCAACTGCTCCAAGGGCCAACATGCAGCCTTAGAAATAGAAAAAAGACAGACATACACTTACAAGAAGTGAAAAAAAATCCAAAAGCAAGCTCTAATCTCACTATCTCCAGTTGTTCCCAGCCTGTGGTTTAATTTACTGCTGGGTTAGCAGGGTGTTCCACAATGCCTCTCATAATTACTTTCTCGAGGCTCTAATTCAACTGCAATTACCCACTGCGGAAGTTAGAGAATTGGACCGCGGCTCTGCTAAGATCCAACTAAACCACCCGACCGAGAAGCTGGCCAGCCCCCAGAGCCGCTTCCCTCGGTAAAGTGAATCAGGACCTTGCTGATCCATGAGGTGAGACTATCTCCTAACGGACTCTTCCGCCTGCCCATCCCAGATATCTTGTCTCCAAGCCTAAGGAATCATTTTTGCAGTGAAGGAAATATTTATGTTTAGTTTTTAATATGGACTAAAGAGTTACACTAACATAGCAACCCGGCGGACCTCCCTTTCACACCCACGGCTGACCAGCTGGGTTCATGGCTCACAGCTGGCCAAATGATCTAGATAATTAAAGAAGAAAAAAAAATCTCTCTTTGTTGTTCAGGGATTTCAGTCTGTTTCATCAAGAACATTATGTCCTTGATCTATCTCTGCTCTTTTTTGGCTTTTTTTTTTTTTTAACTGCCCGATTTAAAGGCCACAATGACTCTATGGAAACTGCCTATCAGCCATCATGGACCATACCTACATAAAGGAAATGTCAGGACAGGAGACTCTCTAACGAATGCTCAGCGGAGTTCCCTTCGCTCATGAAAGCCTATATACTGTATAGGACACACATTTATGGGCAGCTCCAAAATGCCCACTATGGGACAGGGGAGTAGCGAAGCGGCAAGTGCGCTCCGCACTCAAATAGCCCATCGCTGTGGCCCGCTCCCCCTCGTTACCCTTCAGCACGTGGATCGTTATATCCACAGTCCGCACTCTAACGGGCTTCACATGCCGCGTGTGGGGGGCTGCCCCTGCAATCAGACCCACCACATCTCCACGGGTCCTCACTGCATTTGGCGGTGCACCTGTGTCAACACCAGTGTCTGCTCAACCAGCTACTTGTCGGGGAGGGACTAAAAAAGGCAGTGGTATGAATTAATTTTGGGAGGACACAAGTTTATGGCACAAAAATACATTTGCTCGATCATTTAGCAAAACCCTTTTCTCACATTTTGACTGCAGAACCAATGTTCAACAACTTACTCTCTTAGGGGCAAACAAGAAAAAAAACTCCACATATGAAAAAGGAAAGAAAGATTTCTATTAGGGAGTAGCAGGGGAAAAAACCTGATTTACGAGTTTCAGTGTCAGAAGTGGCTTGTAGCACCATGCCTTTGCCAGGGCAACATACCCTGTAGCGTACCTCCGTAGTTAAGTAGTGCAGAACTGTCAAGTAACACAGCGCTGCTAACAACGCTGTCACACAAGCGCTGTTTAGTCAGCACCTGCACCTATATGACACTCCACACTTGATGAATGCTTAGGTTCCCAAATGGAATGTGATACCTTGCTAATGCAAAAGACAGCCTAAACCACATTAGCCCCCACGCACATCCCACCGACCTTAAATCCGGTGCCTTTCACGACTAACCTTCTTGCAACTGAAAGATTTACCATAATCCCACTTAGCTATTTTCAAAGTGTACAAACTCCGTACGTTGGCACTGTTAACTGCAGCTGACTGCACAATTTCTTCCAGTTTTCAGAAGGCAAACAATATGTTTTCAAACGCACTCAGCTTCTATCTCCGCCACTTGACCTCCCTAATTTAGAGCGCGAGCCCCCAGTGTGGCAGCGATGCTGTCTTTGTTGAGCTGTTGCTCTGTGATAGCTAATACATGCATACATTACTGCTGACATTTAAAAACATTCCTAACAGTTTGTGTGAGTACATGGTAAACAGATGCTATGGGATTTTTTACCCATTATCAGTCATCTCTGAAGACTGCAGTGAAGTGACAGGTTGTTTGAGACTCTTCGGTCTAACAGTGAGAGATTTATTTTTAATAGAATATTGATATTATGGCACAAAATGCCATTTGGTGTTTACTTTTTTTTTTTCCTCCTAGAGCTGCAGTTTAGCTTTTTTAAGCTTTTGCAACCCTCTGTTATATCTACTACTCTATTTTTTATGAAAAAAGTTAGAGACTTTTATGAACTCTCTGATTAAAGTACCTCCATCTGAATGCAGATTAAAAGTTCCAACACCTGAGAGCACTAAACCAATGAATATTTATATAGAAAAACAGCAGATGAATGCACTTTAAATCTTCAATGCAAGTCTAGTCATGGGGTTTATCTTATTTTAGGGCTTACTTTTTATTAAAATGAACTCTTGCATATTTACACTACAGAAATAAATGTTATTTGCAAGCACAATACAGTAAGAATCTTACAAATGGATGGCCTTGGTGAAAAGTAAATTTACTCCTCAAACTGATTTACTTCTTTATCAAGTATATATTTGAGAGGATTTTCCTTGTATGCTGCTGGCATAGTTTGGTGCAGAGTTGGTGTGTTCATTTTAGCTGGTTCTGATTTCACACTCGTGTAAGTCAGGCAATGCCTGTGGTGTTATGCTAACCACACCGGTGTAAGTCACGGGAAAATCAACAGTGCTCTTTTGGCGAGAAGGACCATTGCATACGGCTTCCCAGGTCATACACAGTATCCTGCACAGTATCCCTGGATTTCAATATTTGTGTTACCTTGCAGTCACTCGCTGCACTTGCTTGCTACAACTACAACCAACTCACACTCCAAGGTAGAGTTGCCACCTGTCCTGCCAGAAGACAGCCAAAGTGAGCAAAAACCAGCCCCTGAACCAGTTCATCCCTCAGTGCTGACTCCAAACTTGCCTCACCTGTAGTAAAAGTCAACATCGTCATTGACCCGAGTCCCATGGCAAGCCAACGACGCCTAGAGAAAGGCTGTAGTAGTGCAAATGAAGGTGAACTGTGACTTCTGTTCTGCACAGGAAAGATCTCCAGGTCTCTCTGCATCCTTCTAAGGGAAAAAAACCCTCTCCCTTACTCAAAGATGTGCTCGTTGTTTGAACGGCAAGAAATACATGGTTTCAGGGAGCTGCAGCACCACTGGGAATGAAATCTTGATGCAGCCCAAGTATCTTTTAGCCAGTAAACCTCTCTTCTCTCCAGATCTTGTGTTTTGTAAGATTTGTTGCACTGTCTCCAAACCTACACTGTTCTATTTTGGTTTTAGATGTAACCTTAGAAATAAATGTTTACAAATCAGCTCATTGTGTCTTTGTTTTGAAGCTTAAAGCCTCACTTTGATTGCTGCCTTTTTGACATTTTGCATAGGAAATATGTTTGCATGTTCACAGCGCTATTGAAACAGCAATTAGATCACCATATTCCAGCTGTTACAAGGTTTTGTAATGCATTTTCCAATAAACATTTTCAAGAAAACAGAACTATTTTAGTATGTCAAGCAGATATGTTGAGTTTTTTTCGTTCAGCTTTTTTTAGTCTTATGTTTTTCTGTGTGATACCGTACTTTTTTATGTTCCTCTATTTCACTTCTTTTAATGCCACCTATATAAAAAGGGTCAGGTTTTCAAAAGCAGTGAGTGGTTTGAGGAGTTCTGATTTGGGGGACCTGGGGAGAGCCAATTTTCAGAAGATGGAACTTTTACCAAGCACCACAATTGCGACGGCTTTTAAAACACTTGCTATTATTTCTCTCATCTTCTTTAAACAACAACATTTACCATTTCCAGGAACTACCTAGCTACCTACCTAGTTTCCTTCCTTCCTCCCTCCCTCGACAGTTTTCCCACTTCAAACAAGAGAAAATACATTTTTCTTCCCCTGCCTGCTAATGTCCAACTCCCCTGACGCTGAAATGATTCCCAGCTGTGCAATGGAACAAGTGCAAAGGCAAACATAGCACCCAGGCGTGAGGGGGAAAGGCAGCGGCTCCTGCAGCTCAGCACCCGAATAGATCAGACAGAGCCTCAGCTGCGAAAACCTTGGTCCTTGTCTCCGAAGGAACTCAGTTCACACCAGTCAATAACCAGGCTCACGTTATACACCAGGCACCAGAAGTTGCCTTGGCTGAAGAGGAAGAAGATCTGCAACCTTATGCTTTATCTTCAGTATCAGATAACAATTAAGGATTTTTTTTTTTTCTTCTTGCTTGTTGGTTAATCTTTCCTGGTATATATGATTAAAACCAAGAAATTCTGCTTTGAACTTATTTTATTTTTGCTGCTTCTTGAACTCATGTGTCACGTTTTTTGCTTTCTCACTTTCTTACACAAGAATTGTTATGAAGATTTTTCCCATTGCCTCATGCAATAAAAAGAAAAGCAAAGTCTCCCATTATAAGACTGCAAAATATCTAGCTCTGTCTAAAGCCAATGAATTGCAACTGAGCTGTCTGATTTATCCTCTGTATTTTGATTGATCACTTTGAATTTAGTATATGCTAAGGAGATCGATACATTGACTTATTTTTTTGGGTGTTGTATATCATTATCAGGGTGTAACTGGATTCTTTTTCCAGGTGGTAAAAATACAGAGGAGAACTACTGATAGGAGGAACGAGATTTTCCTAGGGACCAGGGAGCTAGGGTGGGAAACAGTCCTCCTCAATTGATTACATTATTTCAGAGCTGGTTGTCAACTATTTGTTTGATGGCAGTTGTAGACAACTGTGCCCTGGTGGATTTGCGATTTCTTCTAGTAATTTTAATAATAAAAATAATGGCAGGACAATAAAGACTTATAAACTTCTTAGGAGGCTTCCCCTTACCTCCAGGTAACTCCCACGCTTGCACAGATGCTCGCTGTGATTCCACCAGGCAGGAGGCTGGTACATACAACCCAAGGAAGAGCAAAACTTGGGTACGCATGGGCCAGAGTTAGTGCCTGCCCGCTGCTTCGAAGGGTTTGCCATTTCTTCATCCCATTCAATGTCTCTCAATTAGAAATGCAAACGTATGCTGCAGCAGAATAGGTTATTTTAAGTTTCCTTCTCATCTTCTAGGAAAATGAGCCATTATAAATTCTACAGCTGCCTGTCTATCACTGACGGGACATCACCATGTTGGGGCCATTTCAACCTCCCTCGGGTTTCAAAGTAATTATGCATGATTTTGTCACATCAAGATGAGTTTATTTGCAATTCCCAGGCGTCGTGCATGTCCAACACAACCTTGCATAGTACTCCAGCGCAGATAACCTGAAAACATTCCTTGTGAAAATGGTTTGCTCTTCACATATTTCACCCCGTCCGAAACTGCTACCTTGGTTGCCAGTTAAACAAAAGTATTGATTTTAAAATTGCTCTTTTAACCTACAAGGTACTACATGGCCTCTGTCCAGCATCTCTTAGCTTTTTTTATGTTCTTGGATGTACACTTGAATCTGCTGAGGGGAATCTGTCACTTGTCCTAAGTTTCACTGGCAACTGTTAGGGAGTAACAGCTTTTTCTCAGAGATTTTCCTGGAAAAGCAGCAGGTAAGTAAAAAAAAAAGTTAAAGCAGGCTAACAGTACATTTTTTACATGAGATTACAGGGCTCTCTTTATTGCTCTGTCTTACTGTCTAATGAACTCTGTGACAATTTCTACATTCCAATATTGTTTTATTACCAATTAGTTAGGTTATGTAAAATACCCAAAGACATGCTGTGTGAATGATAATATAACCTAGCAAAAGCATGGTAGTGGGGAGACTTTAACTATTACATCCTAACTCTCTGTATGATGAAAGGAATCAAAATGGTTTCTGTAGCTGGTGGGTACTCCAGGTCATTTTGTCAATACCCTGGTTATCAGAGGAAAAGTGGGAAAAACTCGGGGGGGGACGGGACACGACACGACACGGACCCCACAATCCAAAGGTAACCCATGTGCCATTTTAACTTCATAGGCACTCATATCTTTCAGCCTTATTAACAAAAAGACTAGGTATGAAAACATTTAGACCACCTGCTGCCTTTACCTATCTTATTCCCTTACATTATTTAACTCATTTTCTTCAACAGGATTAGTTTAGATCTACTGAGACAATATTTTGTGTCATTTCAACAACAGTCCATGAATGCTGGAAGCAGAATACAGCATTCTCTTGGTTAGAAAGGGATGAGAAACCTGGACTTGCTTATGAAACCCAGGCAAAGGAGAGCCACGTGAAATTCAACTGAGACAGTATAGTTCAATTCCTTCCCTCCCGTGGCCCGCACCTGTACATACTCTTGCAATTTTACTTTTCTGAGCAGTATTATTTAATTAAAAAGAACTGGAGAGGAGATGGAAAGCTATTGGGAAGCCACCCATAGAGAAGCTTAACAAACCCAAAAAAGGACCTTAAACTCCAGAAGAAATTCCCAGGACCAGGCTCTAGCAAAATGTTGTACCGTAAGCCAGGACACTATATAACTGGCTGATTAATAGTATATTTTACCCATTTTATGTTATGCAAGTATCGAGAATGAAAAGGTGACCCATGGAATTTGTACATCCCTGGTCACTGATGCATTGATTCTTGGAACAACAGTGACAAGACAGCATCACCTGGTGCCTAATGCAATCTGCTGGAAAGAAAGCAAGCTGCTGCTGCTTAACACTACTTTCTGTAATATGTCCAGAGCAAGATAGGCTGTTGGTTTTTCTCTGGATGTACCATTACAGGCACTAGAAAATGCTGAGCCAGGAAGCTGTTAGACAGTTCAAGAGGGAAAAGACATTAGAGGACCAGAGAAATTTGACAGAAAATATGTCCCTTGTTCTTGTGGGCTGCTACATCAACATTACACCAGCCAGCCTCTTCTGGGGACACCTTATAGCAGCCTTCCAGTACTGAAAGGGGGCTTGTAAGAAAGATGGGGACAGGCTTTTTAGCAGGGTCTGTAACAATAGGACATGGGGCAATGGTTTAAAACTAAGAGGGCAGACTTAGACTAGATATAAGGAAGAAATGTTTCACAATGAAGGTGGTGAAGCACTGGCACAGCTTGCCCAGAGAGGTGGTAGATGCCCCATCCCTGGAAACTTTCCAGGTCAGGTTGGACGGGGCTCTGAGCACCCTGATCTAGTTGAAGCTGTCCCTGCTCATTGCAGGGGGGTTGGACAAGATGGCCTTTAAAGGTCCCTTCCAACCCAAACTGTTCTATGATTCTATGATAAAAGGTGACTGTTTCCTTTCAAAATATTTAAAATGGATACAAGTCTTGTGTAGAGGGATAAGTTGTGCGGGTGGATGCCGCCCAGGAAGCACCAGGGAAAGATCTGATGGACAGATGGGTATGACAGAGGAGCAGATAGACTGATGTGAATACTGAGCTCCTATTTCAACAAAGCCAGTTATAAGCAAATACAAAACGAAGTATGTGAACTTTTCCAAAGCCTTGAAATGGAAGAGGTGAACCACATAGGCCTCACAGCTGTCCTAGCAAATTTGACTGTCCCAAAATCAAGGAGATCATTTGATAGCCAATTACCTGAAACAATGAAAAAAATGATAAAAAGTGAAGTCACCTAGGGGAATAAAACAAACCCCATTTCTAATATCCCTGACACTCCTCTTACTGACATCTCCTCTTGTTTCCCTTCCACATTAAGATCAAGCAATTCACCTTTGCTTCAAAAGCTGTGCAGTTTTGACCCTGCCTGTGTGCTGATGTCCTCGTTGCTGGTACAACTTCCCGCTGCCTTGCCTACAAGTCCCTTCACGTCTCCCCACTGCACCTTCTCCTCCTCCTTCATGAGCAGCACACCCTCCCTCCTTGTGTGCCACGTTCCTCCTCAAAGTCCTTCAACAAAACACAGTATGAAGTTTTTCTAAAACATCCCAGAAAAATGACAAAAATCCAGAAAGAAAACTGAACCACCTTTAAACTGAATTTTTATCTAATCAGCTATCACCTTGTAAAGATACAGGATGACCTCCTGCTGCGGGGTATTGAGCTCAGAGTCTGCCAGGATTAGGTCCCTTAACTGAAACTCATCATGTACTAGGGATGGGAAAAGGTAGTTTTGCGCTCTGAGGGATTTAAGAATTCAAACGTTTCACAATTAATTAATCAGTACACTATCTTCCAAAACAATATACAAAAAAGCAAATGCTCCAGCCAGATCTGAAACACTTCAAAGAAATGAATGATTCAGTTTAGTACTTTCCTGAAATGACCATTGTACAGAATGAAAAATTCCAACAGAAGACTGTTACAAGAAGGCATTTGCTAATAATGCTTCTCACTCACTCGTTTAGAGAAAAATTCGGCTGTTATTAGAAGAGTTTTAAAGAGACATGTGAAACTGAAGTCATATGAATGCAGAGGCTGGAACCTGACATTAATTTCAGTTTGCTGGTTTACTGCACCTTATAAGCATCTACAAGAAAGCTGTATTTCTGCACTCACGATTAGAAAACCTATTACAGCAAAGTCATTTAGGATGAACACCCCGCACTCATAGCCATAGGTGTCTTCTTCAGCTAAATTAAAAACCATAGTCTTGTCAGGCCATAAAAATCATCAAAATTTTGTTACAAATTACACCACAGTAAGTGTCAGCATCTTTTCCACAGATTTAGCATTGTTTGACGATAAACTGAATCAGCTCGGTGCAACACTTAATTGAGCTCTCAATAGCATCATGGATAAAAGAGCATTAGTAGACTTTGGCATAGACTTTAACTATGGCTACTAAGATGCTGTACAGCATCACTTCCAAATAGAGTGGATGAAATTTTCCCTGGAGCCCTAAGGCCTTTCTGTTGCTCTTGTAGCATAAAGAGGCTTAAAGACAGCAGACCTCAACCTCGGGGATATTTCCTGCATAACGAGATTTCTCAGGCAATAAATAGCTGCAACTACCTCTGTTCCCCAGCATATTAAGTACACGAAGGTAAGGATCATGCTTGACTCTGCATTTCCTACCAACAGCTCCTAAGATCAGGGCTCAAGCAAAATTCAGATCATCTGAAGAGCTTAGTCTCTAGCCAAGCACAGGAACTACCCAAATTACAACAAAATTAGAAACAGCTTAGGGGCACATTTATTGCTGCCTCTCTTTGCATACAAAGGGATGAATAAACTAAGTAGTGAAGCTGCAGTCACAACCTAGAGCCCTGCTGTGGCAAAACTCTGTCGTCCGGACAGATCATGTTGCCAGACCCTACTTTGATCCCAGGCCCTCCTGAACAGAGTAGGACCGTCGAGAACTGTTCAAGCTCCTCACAGAGGGTGGAAATGACCCCAGTGATGTTACTGCTTTCAACAGCACAAGGGCTAAACTGAACAATGAATGCCCCATTTTTGTCCCGTAAGATCTGGTATTTGGATTTGATAGAAACTTACCCGCATCTAAATCTATTCCTGCATGTTTTACAGAAAATCTTATGGTACAATATTAGTGCTCAGTTGCAATTCATTGATTCCTAGCAGAATGAATGAATATCTTTCAAGAAAGTCCTTGCAAATGCTGATGACTAGTGACTATTGGTACAAACCAGTTTTACAGATCATAGAAAATCCGTTACTCATAGAAAGCATGACAGATACAGACTATTCTTACTGTAGATGGGAAAAAAATTGTGCATTATGATCCGTAAATCGATAAATATCCAACAAATCAGCAACACAAACAAGATGAGAGAACTTTATTTCATCTTCAATCAGAGAGTAAGAAATATACTGGGCAAGGTAGTTTTTGCAGAAAAATAGTTACCATGCTAATTTTCTACTCATCTAGTAATACTGATCCATTGCGTTTCAGTACTTTTTTTTTCCTCCTTCGTGATCATATTTGTATCTGCAGGGCTTTCAAGTCCAGGATGCAAGCTGTGAAATATGTTAAGCTGCTGCTGTTTGTTGTTTTTTTTTTAATAGAACAGAAAAATGACAATATAATACTTTAAAAATCAATACATTCTTTTGCATTTAAAATTACCTAGGAAAATATTTTAAAACCACAATGTCAGCAAAAATGGGCTGGATGCAGGTGATAGAAAGCAAATGTAGAGGTGTAGCAAGGACTTTAGCCATTGCACAGAAAAAGGAAAAATTTCCCACTTGCAAAGCAACAGGATGATGGATCTTGACACAGAATATTACTCAGGCAATTGCACAGCCGTCATTTTTCCAGTATCCAAAAGCATTTTATAGAAAGAACCCTTTTTTTTTTTCTATATGCAATGCTACAGGATGAGTGATGGCAGAGAACTTACATAGAATATTTTTGTCCCTAATATTTATACATCACAACTCTACGAGCTCTGATTGCCTTTGACATTGCCAGACTGTCAAATACCGTACAACCCCGGCTTTTGTACGGCATTCTTTACAGAAGGATCTCAGAAGTGTTACTTTTGCCCACACGGAGCCCCTAGAAACCCGCAGTGAGCCGGAGTTTTCTGTTCTGTGTTCGTTACTGGTATTGGACAGACGGGAACGGCGGGGGTAAAGCCGGCTGGGGCGGTAGGGTCCTTCGGATTGCCAGCCTCACACTGTTACGCTGTGATCACCACTACCCCTCTCCCGTCTCAGTGTTAGTATTTTTCAAGTGTATGCACAAAAGTGCTGTGTAAGTCCCCAGACCCACACAGGAACATTGACCAAACGGACGAGTACGTGTATCCTTTTTTTGGAGAACCTTTTGGGTACGGGCTATAGGAAATGTCATAGCAAACATGAAGTGTAGAATGGGTATGAAATGTCAGTTTTCATGCGTACACCACCCCCCTCTCCAAAAAGCACATGGGCAGATTTTTATGCAGTGGGGATTTAAGTAGCACTTCTGCAAGCACTGGGATATTTTTTTTTCCCTTAAATCCAATTTAACCTTCATCTATGGCCGCCGTATGTCTCAGCTTCCCCTGGCAAGACCTCTTCTTCCACCTGGAAGTTTATTTCCAGGTGAAGAAAGAAGAATTTGGCCAGATGCCTCGGATGTACAAATCTCTACAGCCACAGACACGGATGTCAGGAAGTCCCAAGCGAATGGTTTTGGAGCATGTGCAGGCCACCTGTGTAGTCCCTGTGCCCATATCTCTATCCAAGAAATGAAATACAAAACTAGGGCAAACCCAGCTCCCTGTCCTTTTCCCACAGGAAAGAAAAATACACAAAAGGAAAGCCTATTTGTAGCTGAATCCGTAACAGCAAAATTCAGAACCTTTGTTACGCAATACACGCATAAAAATGTAGGTTTGAGGGGAAGACATAGAAATGCATGCTTAGTTTGCAGATCTGAAGGGACAGTATCGGCACCCTTAGCAGGCAGTACAGGACACCATGTTTCTAGTCCTCCCCTGTGACAGCAGACAGCACTGCTTTACTATACGTGGGAATCCCAGCCTCCTGTTTCAATCATTCTTCTGGACTATGCAGTACACACTTTTGGAGACTCAGAACCCCCCCAATGCAGGCACCAAACATCTCCCAGCACTGGGGTGGAGATGGACCAGCTATTCCAGTGACAGGAACAATGACAGCATTGCTACCTTTAGTACCTATTTTAAAATTACTATATTATCATGTCTAGACCATGCTTTTGCCAAGAAAAGTTGGACCAGACGATGCTTGAGGTCCCTTCCAACATGGTATTCTGTGATTCGATGATGAGTACACACAGGCTACAGTTCTGTAATCTGCACAGAATCCTAAAAGTAGAGAAAATCTCAAACTCTTTAAAATTTGGAGCAATATAAAATGATTGATATGCTTATCAAAACAATCAAATCAAGATTTTACATTTGCTTTCCAGTTGCCCAAATATTTCTATCACACACTAGTTAGGAGCCAGCATATGTTTTGAGAAAGAGTCATTTTCCCACTGTATGTTAGCTTGCATGCATTACGGTTTGTACTTTTCTTTAAAAAGAAATGAGAGACCACTGAGATATTATTGTACTTCACATTACCCAATTACCCTTTTTAAACCAGACGCATTTGTCATTCTGTTGGAAAAATAAGTGTTTGATACTTATCATATTCTCACAGACTTCAGCCACTATTATTTCTTAAAAATGCAGGGTAGCTAAGAGCCCTTTTATTATTTATTTGCTGTGTCTCTAAGTGTCTATACTCGTGCTCTGCCTCTTGCGAAAGGAATAAGACCAGTGGCCATAAGTGCCAAACTCTAGTCTGATAAATGTGGCATTTCACAAGTATCTTAGGTAGTTGGCTACTGTCTAAGCATAGTGGCTGTGAACCTTGGTTTGTGAGCTTCAGGGAGAGAAGTAAACTCCTGCTGGGACTGATCTCCCTCTGATATTCTGGTTCCTCTGTGCATTCATCCTACATGGGTAGGACCTACCCAGATGGTGCTGGAGGTACCTGCTCATGTGGGAAAAGCCTGACCCTGTCGCAACAGCCTGCGAGGAGCATCGCTTCACCTGACGCAGAGCAAACAAGCATGGTGGTGGTCGCCTACAACCATGCTGAAACCGACTGATGCCCTCCCTCCCAACGAGGCGTGCGGCAGGCAGGGGAAGAGGGGGCTACTTGTGGGATAAAGTATTTTTCAGTGGAAGGTTCTGATTTGGACTATTCATTAGCATGTACAGAACAACAGACAAACTGAAAAGAAAGATTATCTATTTCTGTATTTGATGCATTGGACTAGGGTTTTGGTTATAAATTTACATCAGAGGAAAGAAAAATGGTAGGAGGCTATGTGGACAGATTTTAAAAACATTAGCACACAAAATAGGTCTAATTCCAGGATTGGTAGAAAGCAGGAAAGAATTTTCATGTATGCTTATAGGAAAAAGATATATCCATCAAGTGTCTACAAACAGTGCTCAACACAAGAGCCTGGACCCCAGGGCTCAGCCAGAGCTGCCTGGTCCACAAGAGCCCCTTCAACTCTTACAGCCTGATTCAAGAAGACTAAAATAGAAGTCCAGAGGACATAATCTAAAATTGCTTCATTATTTTTCAGGTAAAAGCAGAAACGCTGGGGATTTAGATCTTCTGCCGTCAGCCAACAATAGCATGGGCTGGAATTTATAAGCAGATGAAGTTCTTCCTTCGGGTGGTCTCCCAGCCACTGACACCCCACACTGGCAGAGGTGAAGGGCCCCTGACTCACTTGTTTCCAGCTCTTCCAAATACCCACTTGTTAAAAAGTGGCATATTAATCACCACGCTCCTTGCCGAAGGCAAACCCTGGATTCCTTGTCCTCCAAAGTCTCTTCCCACCCCCACTGTCCAAGCGGTCTCCCAGCGATTAAGTAGGGAAGGCTCTCCATCACAAACCCACCGGCAGTCAAGCAGGTGACTTCTCAGCACGTCCTGGCACTCCATGCTCCATACCAACCGCCGCACCGCTGTGCAGGCGCAGCACCAGGCCGGGCTTGCACTTACAGTGTTGGAGCTTCCAGCTGGTAGCACCAATGGTGCTACCAAACTTGCAATTGCTGCAGGTGGAGCCACGGGGAGTTAAAACTTCCCGGCTGAAGCATGACACCCCTGAAGCCCACCCTCCCCCATGCCTCCACCTCCAGCCTGCCCCAGACATCCTGAACACCCAGTTCCTCTTCCTACTGCAGAGCAGGCAGCACCTCTGCCCCATCCAGGCACCGCTGCCTGCATCTCTGCCTTCTGACAAGGGCAGCCCGACCACATGCGCTGCTCCCTACCAGGAGGAAATGAGATATTCCTTGGAAGTCCTTGATGGCACCTGCCTGTCCTCTGCCCGCTGGGGAGCTAGCTTGGCAACAAAGCTGGTGAAGAGTCTAGAGCACAAATCTTCTGAGAAGCAACTGAGGGAACTGGGGATGTTTAGCCTGGAGAAGAGGAGGCTGAAGGGAGACCTTATCACTCTCTGTAACTACCAGAAAGGGGATTGTAGTGAGGTGGGTGTCGGTCTCTTCTCCCAAGTAACCAGTGATGGGATGAGTGGAAATGGCCTCAAGTTGTGCCAGGGAAGGTTTAGACGGGATATTCGGAAATATTTCTTCACTGAAATGCTTATCAAGCACTTGGAACAGGCTGCCCAGGGAAGTAGTTGAGTCACCACCCCTGGAGGTACTTAAAAGACATGTCGATGTAGCACTTAGGAACATGGTTTAGTGGTGGACTTAGCAGTGCTAGGTTAAACATTGGACTCTATGATCTTAAAGCTCTTTTCCAACCTAAATGATTCTGTGATTCTATGATTCTATTACTTTACCTGGAGCACGCCATGACTTCCTTAGGCTTAGCAAGGAACTCTCACTGCTCTTTGTCACTCCTTACAGCCCTTCAGTTGTCTTCCAATTAGAGACTAATCACTCCTTGCCCCGTTTTGCCCCCCAGGGGCATGCCATCTTCTTCTGTGGTTATGTCTGAGGAATTTCCAGCAAGGAAGGGTCACAAAAACGCTGCCTACCTCAACCTGCGAGCTCCTAACTGAACAACTTTTCAGGGAGCACTGCTAATGACCATCACCAGTTTTGAGCTTGAATCAGCTCAGCAGAAAGGACTCATGAAAAACAGCATCCATCACTCCTGAAAACTGCCTGGCACATTATTGTAGTGTGATCAGTTCAATTGCAGACCACATGCATTTTCTGGCTTTGAACAAATGGCACGAGTCAATTCTCTATAAATTCAAAATGTATATTAGAACATGGAAACATATTTTAAGTGGGTTTCACATCCTGCCTCTCTTTTTCACCCTAACTGCTGGAGATTAAGCCTGCCACTTTTCTATTTCAGTCTTTTGCCATGTAACAAGACAAGAAGAGAGTTCATTACCCTTTGTCACCCCCGAGTCACCTGGATGAGAAAGGAGGAAACAACCTGTGCCCGAGCGGGATTTTGAGGGGGAAGGGAAGGGATGGAGGCAGGAGCAGGGCGTATCAGGACACAGCTTTTTAATTGTGCTTCCTGAAAAATGCTGCTGTAGAGAAAATGACTGACGGAGAGAGCAAGACAGTCTGAAAGCATCTACTGTGCTGCAACCCACTCAGGGAGCTGAAGAAATAAGTGGCATTTTTGCACTCCGAGTGGCCTAAACAAATAAATTACAGTCTTGATAACCTTTTATTTGAGTGCTGTGCCATTTGTGCTACTCCAGTTGGATTGTGTCATTCCCAGGATAAATCCTCAATTGCAAGGGCTTTAAAATTGAGCTATAAAAATTTCCTCTGGGCAGAAATCTGGCAAAATGTAGCACAATGAAAAAAAGCAAAGGGAATCAGACTAAAAATAGAAGTGAGTAGAAGAACTTCGGAACTTTTGGGTGGACAACAACTTGTCAAACTTATCTCCCTTGCACTCTGGTAGGCAAAAGAGAGGGTGGGGGGCAGGCTGGAGGGACACACCGACAGCTGGCCTGCAGTTTCTGAGAGATGCACCTTCGCTGCCAAGGGTTGCCGAAACGTGACCGTGGCCAAACTCACTATGAGTGCGGCAGATCTCAAAAAGGGAAGGATGAGGCAGGATGAAATATGTGACGTGCTGCTCGGCCTCAGGCAATTGCCCTATCTGAAGGCCATCCCAGAACCTGAGTTACCCAAAGCTTAAACTCAGCCTGCCTAAATCCCATCTATGTCCCTACTCCTACTGTTTCCTACTGGCTGGCCCCCCAAATTTGAACCTTACTGTGGTCCTCTCTATCCCTGCTGAGATGCCTTCAGAGACACCCTGCTTGGAAGCAGTAGGCACGAGGTTGAGTCTGTGCTCCATTACCTGCTAAAAGCTTGCTTTCTCTCCAATAGCTTAGCATCTATATGCAAATTAAAATAACAGCAGCAAGTTTGCTGCTACCGGAACAACATAAGCGTGGCCAGGAGAGCAGACTAGTGGGGAGTTAGTCCACTGAGCGCTCACCACATGACAGCATCCCAGGCAATCCCTTACTTGCCTATATCTACAAGAGGAAATGATGCCTCAGATATATTAGAATATGCTGCAGCACTGAAGAATGATGGAAATTACACTGAAAAGCCAAACCAAAAAAAGCCAACCCTGTAAAAGCCTGTTCCCCCTGCAAAGTTGGGCAGACAGTCCTCAAAATGGGAGCGCTGCTTGGAAAACACCACGCAGCCCCGCAGTGTCACAGGTACCGCAGTGCCGCATAGCCATGAAGGAGATGAAGGTGACACTGTCAAGCCTTGCTGATATCTCTCCTATTTTTAAAACTGCCAACATAGCTTGTGTTGGCTTCTGATCTCTGGTCCTCCCGAACTCCCTGAGAACCGTCCACGCAGCAGGGATGGACACGCCAGCACCAGCTCTGCCTATATAACAAGGCAGCAAGGCACAGGCCAAACTCAGTGCCACAACCATCTAGACATCTTATCACAGACTATTTTTCAGCATTGCTTCTTAGTGTGGCTGTAACCCGATGGTAATGCCGCTCCAGAACGACAAGCAGAGCTGCGGCAGGAGGAGGTGGCCTGACAGTGCATACCACCTTCTGTGCAGCTTTTCAGATTGTTTAGGGGTATTGCATGAAAAAACTAAGCAGCCAAGCTACAGCCAGCATTTGAAAATAAACAAATTTTCAACATCAAAGTCTCTGTAATACTGCAAGCCCAAGGTAACGCTTTTTATACAAGGCAAAGTAACATTCGAATTCAAACTATGTTTCATTCCTAATAACTTAAGGTGTCATTATTAGCACATGCAAAGGATACGAAACAAACGTATTTTCTTATCTTCCAAGTATTCTTCTAATAATATAGTGTTTCATACACGTGAGGAGCAAAACATTTAGGCGGTGGCCGCCAGAGTTAATGACATCAGGTACTGATGAAACGTCTCAACATGCCCCAAAGTTATGCAAAATAAAGAACTACTGATTTGAATTGCATCCAACTCTGCAACTCTCTATCTTCAGGGCAATCCAAGAGTAGATTTGTTTGAATGTTTTTCATTAAATGCCATCGTGCCATACTAGATAAGAGATTCTATTTGGACTAGCAGCCACTTCCAATTTTTCGCCCCAAAATAAAAGAGGGTTTATCAATTCCAATCAGTCTTATCCAGAATTAGTTGTCACGTTTCAATAGCTGGCATGGATGTGACACCATAAGTTCAGCACCAGTGTCAAATGACTAATACAACCTTGTAGAAGAGGCCTGAATGTATAGTCCTGCTGGGATTGACCAACTACATTTAAAATATCAGCACTTTTATGTTATAATAGCTCCTATTAACAACAGTTGGCTGACATTAGATATATTCAGGCTAAGCATCAATTAAAAAATTGCTTATCTGTTTGAAAATCTGGAAAGCAGGTATGGGTTATCACACTGGCAGAGAGTAATACAAATGAAATAATTGCTCTGGTGTCCTGGGACTGCATCACTTGACTAATAGACACTGCTATTTTTCTGTCTTCTTTAAGACAAGACCGTACATATATATGAGTGTCCCTGTCATGCTATGCTGCATTTCTTAACGATCATCTTTCATTTTTAAAATAGCATCATTTAGAGGCCCTATGGAAAGCCAGGTGCCCATTATACTGGGTAATACACAAACAAAATGTAATAAAATAATTGTCCCATATAGTTCTCAGTGCAAGCAGCCATGAAAGGTATCTCGCAACACCCTATTTATGGGAAACTGAGGCACTACTACATTCAGGGCATTGCCCAAGGTCACAAAAGCAGCCACTCACATCTCCTGAATCCAAGGCCATAAAGCTACACTAGTAGTAAATGCTGACATCCAAGAGAACTCATTAAACTCATTAAGGACCCATAAACGAGCTGAAATAAGTGCCAACCAGTTTAAATGTTAAATAGGTCATCGCTAACTTTGATCAAAATGCTTTATTCTTCATTGTATCCAAGAGTGATTTAAATTAGAAATACAGACATATTCCTGGGAGCAAGAACACACGGTTCCCTACCCAGCTGCTCTAATCACTGCCTGTCTTTATGCCCCACTGGCTGGCTGCCCAGCTCTGGAGAAGTTTTGGGCAGCCCTTCAGCTCGGTGGGGGGGAGAAGGGTGTGCAAGATCTTCTGTTCACTGCCCACCTGCTCCCCAAGACCAGCCTGCAGCCCACCGCTGCAGTCACACACACAGTGGGCACACTGGTGGGAAACCCCATAAGTGAAAAAAGACAACCCAAACTCTCAAAACACCTCACCATGGTCAAACCTTCTGACCACTCAGCTACACTTCAGAAGGGGAGATGTTTTTTTCAGCTGTCCTCTAAAGGAAAAAAGATAGTCCAGGTCAATTTGTCCAAGGAAAGGTGCAAGTGCCCTCCTTGAGGAGACAGTAAAAGGCTGCACATCTTGAGTGGGTCAAGACCCTTCCCTGCAGCTATCAGTAAGTATTCTGTAAGGCAAAACTAAGGAAAAAATTATTTTCCTCTGCATCCCCTGTTACAGTAAGCAGCTGAGTATGCAGATGTGTTTATTCTCAGGAGCCTGGCAAGTTTTGGTTTCCACTGTCAAGCCACCAGCCCTTCACAAGCAATGCCAAGGAAGCCTGCATGCCTGATAGTCAACTTTGGGTTCAACTCCAGAGGCCTCAGAGATGTCCACGCCACCTTCTTATCCACCGTCAGCTCCACTGCAGTCAATGGGAGTTAAGAGCATTAAGGACCTGCCACCCCCATCACTTACTGGGGTCTCTGGAAATTCTTCAGGCCAGTTAACTCAGAACAAAATCCTCTCTCAACCAGCCAGGACAGGCTGTCCAAAAATAGCAGTCAACCACTAGCCTCAGTCGCACCGTTGCCTGTATGAGGAGCTTAGTTTCTGGTTGTCTGGTCAGATCTCCCATTGTTCACTTCATCGTACATATTTTTCATTCATTAATATAACAACAATAAGCTCCCAGTAATAGGATCTTGCCACTAGAAGATGATTTCTTGCTTTCAAAAATAAACATCTCAGTTTCACCTTCACATTGTTTTTGTAATACAGTAGGAGATCTTCATCCTGTCAGGTTTCATTTTCATCCCACTGACATTATTTCTTAATTAAAAGAAAAGATAAATAGACGGATTCAACCAGGTGCTATGGCTGATACGAAGTACAGTTCCTGGGGAAAATAAAAAGAATCAAGTCAGAGAAGAAGGGAGTGTGCCTGGCAGTCATTTCATGTAGCCAGCCATGGGCAGTGGCAGGTGGCCTTAACTGGCTCTCCTGTTTGTTTGTTCTGCAGTTTTGCAATGTCTTCCAGCTGTCATTTCTTTTTCTTTATCGTTGTATTTATTTTTTAATGATTCTCCACTGAGGAGTCTCAGCTAAGAGAACAGAGAACCAGCGGCAGCAAAGCGTCGTCTCCCTCCTCCCCACATGCGGGGCAAGTGAGGATTTTGCATTCCATACATCATTTACTGCTTGCGGATGTGAGGCTGCCACCAAGCCCACCCCAGCTCAGGCAGCATCCCACCACCAGAAACCGCAGTTGGCAGCCAGGATTCAGAATTTCACTGAAAAAAAATTGTGGGGAGAAGTTCTTTACAAAGAAAGAATCACCACTTCTGGAAAGTCTCAGTCACAGTAGAAATTGAACCTTTTTGTTTGGTATGAATATTCTCTTTCAAACCAAGTAGTCCAGCATATGCCAAAATGTTCTGTGTATTAAAGAAGAGGTAAAATGCATAATGCTTTACTCTACCAGAAATAACTTATTTTTTGACTGTCTGAGCTGCACCTCTTCACCCTGAGGACCAATAAAAGCACTGAAGAGTACAGCATCCTTTCAAGAAGACTGAAGAAGTATTAGAAAAGTGCTGCTCAGCTGGAGAGACAGGCCAGCAACAAAACCAACCAAAGAAAAATAAATGATGAAAGCCAAAAAGTTCTAGATTTACAGAGTTTGTTCTAAAAGAGAGATGTTAATGCGTACCCAAAGAATATGAACAGCACAAGGTGAAATTAACTGGTTTTCTTACTTGAATAAAATAAAGAGGTTCTCCAGTTTCTGGGAGACAGGGTTTGGGAAATAGATGCCTGGGCGCTCAGGACGGGAGGCAGTGGAACAACTGAACAACTGGGGCAACTGAAACTCTTTCTTTGACTTGGCTGAGTTGCTTCACTAGGGAACCAGATTGAAGATGCACTCCAGGAAGAAAAAAACATGTCAAATAAAGAGGGTTTAGGAAGAAGAATCTGCTTAGGGACAAGAAGGTAAGGAAAGAAAAAAGCCTGTCCAGGAAACCACGAAGTTTTGTGGAGCTGGTGATTATTTTGCTTTAATTCAGGCCACAGAAATGTTTGATCCTCTATATAGTCATAAAGCCTTGAAATGATCTGTCCTGCAAGGCAAATCTACTAAATAATGCAGAGTTCCCAATGGAAAAGAAACCTCCTTCCATCTACAGAGGGATTTTTAAAGTGCCGCATCAGAGATCTGAGCTTTTAATTGTATCTTGCATTTAAACGTAACGATAAGCCTATTGTTTTCTTTCAGTAGGTTAAGCAAAAAGCCACAATGATTTAAGAGCATTCAAAGTGAAAGCAGGATAACAAGAAAGACAGAATTAGAGGCAACAGCTTTTCCAAATTGCATATCCTTAACTCTAGCATCATACAGCTGTGTAGGCAGGATCTCACCCTTGGATGCTGGGTCACATCTGGTCTTAGAAAGAGCAGGATCTCTTAGGTTTATAGCTGAAAATTGAGCAGATCAGTGACTCTGTGGGAAACACGTTGCTGGTTAAAGCCAAGGAGCATGCTAAGCACCCTTCCTTCAGTACAACATGGAAGACACAACTAATACCGTTTCTTGGTGGTAGCTGGAAACAAGCGATGCCATCATTCAGTGACACCACCACTCAGGATGGGAGGCAAGGCCGGGTCAGATGCTAACCGGCATTTCTAGGATGCAGAGAGACTGGATGCAAGCAAACACCCACGGGGCGTCCCCTGAGCAGGGGCAGAGAGGGGGACACAGAGCTGGGGAGAGAGGCAGGAGGTAGAGCTGCCCTGTGATAATCCCCCCGTGCCCCAGGACACTGAAAGCAGGCAGGCAAGACCCCCGAGTCTGCCGTGTCTCTTGGGGACCCCCGGAGCGCACATCAGCAAGGCTGGTGGTCGTGGCAGCCCGGTGGTATCCACCACTGCTCTTAGTCACCCGCTGTGTCCTACCAGGTGATGTCCAAGCAAACCAGATCAGCGACTCCAGCAGCTGGGAGCAGTGCAGACCTCTCCTGGCCAAGCAATCCACCGCTCCACCATGCTGCCTCATTATTGTCTCCTCTAACATCCGCTCGGGGAAAGGAGAGAGGGAAGAAGCGGAATGAAATTCTTTCAGTTTCTTTCTGCTGTTTGCTTCTACGATATGAACAGAAGCAAGGCCATGGTTTGCAAATTGTACATTATTTTCTCTTCTGCTAAACCTATAAACCAGTAAGCAAAAGAAATCCATAAGCAGGAATAGAAAGGGGCATTAAAGAGTTTAAAGAAATAAATTAAGGAATTAAAAACCAGTGTTCAAGCATGTTTCCCCACTCAGAGTTTGTGTTAATATCTAATAAAATTTAATATATCCTTAAATTTAAGCATATAAGACTTTGCAGTATGGAAGGAACATACCCCTCAAATTAATCAATTTCTTCTGTTACTCATAACCCTTTGATTAACACCACGTCAACTGGAAGAAAAAAGCCCATCTTCCTTTTCCTTCTTATCTTTCTATGATATTTTGCATTTTTTTTCATGCAGTGAAGTCAGCTACCCTTTTGTTTACAACCAGATCCACTTCCCTGTTCAAGATCCCACCGTGTCTGAAATTGGGGGTCATTTAAGAGACAGAGAGGTGGATTTAGAGAGGAGAAGCAGGCAGCAGGGAGGAGGGACAGCTCTGTCACTGCTTCTCCAAAACGTACATAGAAGGATGTATCTAGCAGTCAGAAAAAGAGCTGTGGGAGAAATCTGTGATGGGAGATGAGGAGCAAAAGGGGAAACAAAGGCACTGGGGGCACTGCTGGGTTATTATTCCCAAGGAAGAAGCCCTGGACGGAGCCAGAGCCTGGTACAAATTGACAGTGGGAGCACCACTGACCGCTATTGCTGGGGATCCCCATGGGCTGGGTCTGTATTTTCTGTAGGGCTGTACAGAGAGTTGCTGTCCTGGCGCTTGACCGATTTTATTTGGGACCTCAACAATTAATTATGAGGCACAAAATGAAGCGAGAAGATCATTTGTCAAGGTTTCTGTTTGCTAAGTGTAGCACGGGCACTGGACACAACAGGCTTCCCAACATCGCTTCTTTCACACGGTTTTCTTCAAGCTGCTTACACTGGACTCGGGCTCCCCATCAGAGACGTGCCAGCTCAGCCCCTTCCTTCCCCGAAGGCTTGGGAAGAGCTGTGTCCCCAGCCTCTGCCCACAGAGGAAGGTCACAGCAGATGCAGCATGGGGACGGCCGCCAGGATTCGAGCGAGCCCCTCAGGGCTGCGAGTTACATCAGGGTATTTTTGACTCCGGGACCCAGAGGGCCCAAGAGATGACTCAGTGCCACCTTCCCCTCCGAACCACACACAAGAGATGGAGCGCAAAAGGAACATCTTTTAACAAGCCTGTAATAAACTGGCTGTAATCAGAAGAGCAGCTTTGTTTGAGATTGTATCTACATATATCTGCCGAGAAACCCTTAATAAGATCAATACTCTTATTGAGCACATTTTCCTCAGTATGTGCTTAGCCTTTCCAATAAAATGATTCATATAAAGCATATTGAGTGAAGCATGGACTTTGTGCACTCAATATATATTTTGGATATTCAGTATCCCTGCAGATATCTTCCTCCTTCCTGGTGGGTCAGGCTATGGCATATCTCTCCATTCCCACATCTGAGTCACCCAACGAGAATCACCTCCTGTGTGAGGAGATGTACATTTACATTTTGTCGTCCTCCAGCTTACACAAAATGGCACCATAAATGTAGCTGGCACAAGGCAATCTGTCACGAAACGTTCACATATTTGCCTTGCTCCATTTTGTCCGCAGAGGTGATCAAATGCAAACTAAACTTCCTTCGGTAAATCTCATCCTTCCCTAGGAACAGTGCTCCTTTTCTTGGTTGTTCTTAGATTCAACCTAGGAAATATCTGGGGTGTTTGTTTATATAATTTTGCTCCTGTCAGGAGAGGCCAGCCTGCTTCTGATGCCGGAGCTCCTGTCTGCCTGTCAGTCTCACTTCCCTTTGGCAGACACTTCACCCCACTGGAATCAATAGGTAAGAATCAATAAAATGCAAACGCTGCACTTTACCCTGGCTGCTTCAGACTGCCTTCCTCCAGCCCTGGAAATCCTGCAGCTCTCCCTTCACAGCCTACGTAAAGCAGTTCAAGGGAAGAGGAAAGAAAGGTCCCGGGTGGCCAGTGGGCAGGACAAGCAGGGGGGCTTGCTCAGTTCCCAGCCAGTGGCAACGGACGCAGGGCTACCTTTTTTTTTGCTGGTACTCCACTGCTTCAGGAACCGGCAGTGCACCGCGATAGCCTCCCAGGGAGCAGGCTTTGCAAAACGTCAGCAAGAGCAAGGGCAGTCTTGGTGTACTTTCAGAAAAGCAAAGCCTGGAAGCTGCTTCTCTGAGCTCGGTAGACTTCGACCGCTGTCCAAGCCAGATGGTTTTAACCAGTCACCGTTCCACCACTGCCAGGAGGCCAAAAGACATACTCATTCATCAATACATTTTTATCCCCAGCTCCTCCTGTAGTCCCTTTTTGACAGACTGCTGCCACTAGCAGCTTCGCCTTCCGCAATTCCCAGACCCCATGAACTCTGCTACTGGAAGAGCAGGAGCTCAGTAAAACAACCCAGTTGAACAACTCCCTCTCTAATCTGGACATCAAGCTAAATAAGCCAGTCTTTCCGTTTGGGATTTCCAGACAAATCGTCACCCACATACCACCCCAGGCACGCAGGGGGTGAAAGACTGTGGCAGTGGGCCATAGCAAGGCTGTGGGTAGCATTTCTTGCCTAAGTTGCCACAAGGCTTATCAATTTGAATGCTACTATTATTTCAGTACTTGTTTAGCTCTAACTTATTCTGGTTTATTTCAAACAATAATATAATTTGTATGGGCATGATGCATTTCACTTCACTGAGAAGTTAGGGTCTCCAGAGACTCACACTAAAATCATACTGATATTGTCAGCAATGTAATTGCCACGCGGTCTCCGTAGACTTCTATTGAAATTGCTTTCCTCTCCTAATCTCAAGTAGTAGGAACAACATCCCAGCAGAGACTCCAAAGACTTGTGATGGAGTCATGTTCCCATCATAAATGGTCTCATAATGATCCTCTTTAGACATTCTTTGAAACTGCCAAGAGATTGGTGCTGTACAGTATTTATTTTCAACGATGTTCTGAAAAGGACATTAATGTTCTCTCCCTTGAATCCTGGAGCTCACATCCTATTAAAAAACTTTATGAGAAGTAACTACTGCTACACTGCAGTCCCCCACAGAGCCTTCAGTATATATATTATTATTTCACAAGCTTCACTACTGAGTTGCAACAAAATTAGGAAACATACCCTTCACCCAACAGACTGGAGCAGATCCCAAGGATCTGTTTTGCTCTCTGAAGTAATGATGAGACGAGGGGAGAAAGGAAATGTATTGTTTCACCCAGAAAACAGACTATCTCCTTGGGAGCCATGCTGGTCCATGCACGACAACCTAGCAAAAGCGTTAAAAGCCTCTGGATTTGTACAGTGGAGGCTGTAAAGGTTATTTTCCTCCTTTTTTTCCCTGGTTACATATTATAGCCAGCAGGCCAAGTTCACCTGAAGCACTGACATGCTGAGAATGGGGATTTAAACCCACCTGGGAGTAGGAGGAGGCTTAAACTGCAGAATGGAGGACAGATCCTGAATCTGGTCCACCTCTCTCTTTGACACCTCTTCAACTCAGCGAATAAGTAATCAAAGTTTCTGAATTTCTGGAGAAAGTTCTTTCCCAACAGACAAGCTGAACATATGCTCAGGTTGCAGCACAAAGCAAATTTTGCAAGAAGCTTTTGAAGTCCTTGGTCTCAATGGGTTTTGAGTGGGAGTATCAGCAAGGTTTTCAGTCCTCTACTGGGGCATTTTGTATTTTAGAGAGAGAGACACAGTTCATGGAGAAAGGAGCTCAGAGGTGAGCAGAGGCTTAAGGGCCAGAACTCCTAAACTCCTCTCTCTCTCTCCTGGTCCCAGTATTCACGTCGTGCTAGCACTTGATGGCTTTCAGAAAGTTGTCTTAGGTGCCCCAGACTCCCCATCTGCAAAAGGAGGGTAATACTGCTTACCAGTTTCAAGGATAACCGTCTGCCACATACGACACAGGAAATTAAGCTTTAATTGCATAAGGAAGGAAACTAAGAACACAGAACAAATTATTCTACCTTCTGGGATATCCAACTATTCCTATGCAGCAGAAAACAGACGAAAAACCCTTTAGTCAGTTTATACTTACCCCAGCTATTTTACTCTGGCACTCATGTGCTGGAAATCTCATACAAATGTCATCTCTAGCCTTTGGCTGCATTTGCCTTGATATTAGATGGTATAGAAACATTTCATACTGAATCAAAGATTTCTCTGAATTTAAAATAAAGGCTGATCAGCTCTTTGTAAAAAAAACACCGGCGTAAAAATCTATGACATATATGTCACAGACATGAGATGCCCCCTGAGTCAAAGGATCTTCTTGGAGAGTAGGAAGGACAGGATTTTTTTCTTTTCCTTGCTACACAATTTAGGAAACTTAATAATATACAACTGCATGTAAAAGTAAGATATAATTATTATTAATAACAATTATTTGAGCACTAGGGAAAAATGGATCAATGGTCTCATCTTGGTACTCATCAGTACGTGATCTTTACCATGAAAACTTATGAGCCAATCTACCCAGTGAATTAACTGAGTCCCAGTTTATACACATATTCACTAGAAAAAGAGCCCTGATCTGCTGCCATTTCACAGTGCAGGCCTTAAAATCAGCAAGCGTTTTAGTTTTATGACTAAATAAGATCTACTGTTCAGCACTGTATGCTTGTATAATATTGAATATTGTAAAGTATACTCTGGCTTACACTGGTCCACAGTAGGGTAAAAATAATATTAGCTACATCTAAAATTTAACAATCTTAAGAGTTTGGTACAAGCCAGTTTGAAATATTAGATTATTTTTATGTCATGAAATAGTTCATTGTTTTATTTTTCATTCCTAGTCAAAATTGCATCTTTTCTACCTGTTAATGAATGCTGCCTAAAGTAGACATTTACATTCAGACTATTTACCTGGTGCGTAATGCTTTATGAAAAAATCAGCTCTAAACGATACCACTAGAATTTTATTACAGACTTTTGGTGCAAATAATAAAATCTTTCTACAGCTAATGAACTGCCCAACAATGCAAGTTTGTTAGTTAATAAAAAAATGCTTTTAAAAACAATAGAGAGATTAGAAAAATACGGTTTTCAATAAAGACCTGTTTGTACATTTTATATTAATTGATACATATTACTTTCAGATTTTCTGCAATTCTAATAGTATGGAAATAAGCATCAGGAATATTGGCTTTCAGGATAACTAATTTATATTGCATTTTTTATATGTATGAGAATAAACAAAGACTTCGTTATTTCAGCCAGTAGGACAGACAGAACATTTGTTAGCAACTCAAAAGATAGATAAGCACCTAGTGATGGACCTACCCTGGTAGCAAACGCTTTCCTCTTAGTCTTTACGGTTTGACCTTTATTTTTTAACCTTTGAAAGACAAGATTAAAAACATAGTTGGAGGGCTCAAAAGAAGGCAGTGTTTGCCTTCATGGGGGTCTCCACTGGCCATTCACATTTGCAAATATAGCACAGTACCAGCAGGTACTGCCAGTTTCTTCTCCTGTTGTCTCCTGCGCTCATTTGAGAAGGTCTCCTGCTCTTTCCACTTACTCCTCTGTTCACAAGGATCATGCCAAAATGGTGTGCTCATATGCGTGTGCACGTATGTATGATACACAAGATGAGGCTTTTGGGGGTCACGGCCTTTCTGAAAATACTTTACGGGACTTATGCTTATAGACCAGTATCTGTAACACATACTTAATGCCTGAAGCGCATGAAGGTTTAACTTTCATTCTAGTTCTCTAGACTGAAACCTGTTCATAAAAGTATCTGGACAACAAAAATGGAGATAGTTTTCACAGTTTCTAGACAGAACAAACCATGAGATTATGCCATGCAATCTCCGTTACCCCACAGGCTATCGCATTTCACACAGATGCTCTACATTCACTCCAAAATTTCAGTTAAATTACAATAGTTCAGCTCTCAGATGACCAGAGTTAAACACTCAATAAACAGAAACTAAAGCTACATCAAATACCAAAGACCCTGCAAATAGGAGGCAATCGGGGAAGATCCTGGCAGCAGAAAAACAACCCAGGAAAGGTGACCACACATTCACATCTGTCTGAGCTGCCAGACTTCTTCCCATCTCCACATGATGATTTAAACAAGACTATGTCCATGTCAGTCAAACACAAATAACGTGGCTCAGGAATGAGCATTGGTACCCCCCTGTTTCAGAGCCCCATGCCCAAGTGTGGAATACGTCAGGCTTTAGAGGTAAACAGTTATTAAACAAAGAATAAATCCAGTTAATTGTGGGAGGGGAAAAAAAAAAATCCTGCTCTTTGCAGGGGCTTGCTGGAGTCCTGACACACCAGACTTTATTATAAACACTTTCCTGAGGTGGGTGATGGATGTGCTGAAAGCAGCGATGGCAACCCAGTTCTGCATACAGCATGCCAAGGAAAAAGGGTAAGAGGTGCCCTGAGCGCAGAGCTGAAAGAAAACACACCCATACCTCACCGTGACCCCAAAGGGCCATAGAAACTCTTCCACAGGTGAAAGTAACTTCTTCCAAAAGGACATTCAACTTCATCTCAAAAAGCACAAGCCATGGCAAGTCCCACCCTGGACCTCATAGCAAACATAGCGTTCAACTGCCATCATCACTCACGATAAATGTGTGTTATTTCAGGGCTGAACCTGTCAAACTTCAAATTCCAGCCACTGGATTTCTTTGTGCTTTTGCCAGCCAGACCGAAAAGCTGCCACCCCTCACTTCCAGCTAGCATTACTTTCTAGTGCATGTTTCCCCATCCTTTTTCTGGATATACGGGAGCGGTTCCTCATCCTTACTCGGAGATCAATTACGTGCACATACCTCAAATTTATACAGAGCTCACCCTGAAGACACCAGCAGCTTTGCACAGTCAAGGATTGCAAGTCCAGACGTGACTTAGATGAGGCTGAAGGTGATTCGCAGGGCAAAATCCAGGGGACAACTACCACTGACTTCTGAAGGGCCAGGATTTATCCAGGATAGTAGTTTTAATAGAAAACTCTCAAGAGTGAGAATTTCAACCTGTGCCTTGGCAAATTTTCAGCTCAGGTAATTATGTTCTGCCCTCTTAAAATTCCTTTGAAGTTTCACTTGTAGAAGTTAACCTCCACGTCCCTTCCTGATGGACCTGCAAAGGCGTGAAGCTACAAGGGACTATCCCAGAAGCAGCAGCACCTCAGCGATGCGCAAAGGGTCTCTCCCTGGGCAGGTTACGAGGCACTCTGGTCTCGGAGGAAGGAAACGTTAGCTCGGAGATAGAGGAACCTGCAGCAATGCTCTTGAAGAGGAAACTGCAACAAAGTTAACAAGAGATCCGTGAACAAAAATTTTTCCAAAATCTGGAAAAGCAAAATATAAGTTCTTTCCAGGAAAGACAAGTGTTAACAGGTTTCCCTTCCCATTAACAAAGCAAAAGCCTACAGGTTGTTAGTATTTTCACAGTAACCTTCAGAAATCTTCCCAGAGAACAGGAGATTAGCACCACTTGCACACGCATTGCTCAGCTGTAACACAGCAGCACCTTATGTACTCGTCTATGAAATTACAGCGCTCTGTATGTACACAATCGATGCGTAAGTGCAGTTCTTTTTCAAGGGCAGTAAAACCTGAGTTGCACAACCAGCAAAGTGAGAAACGCAGCGATGTAAAAACATCTAAAGATTTCACATTGCTTCTTAAGAATTAGTGGTTTATAGTATAAATTTATTGATGCTTAGAACTGTTTTGAACTGATAAAATATTTCTTTAAGTGCTGCATATTTTCATTTTAAACATCTTTTCTCAAGGTAGTTAAAAGTATCCTGTAAGGACAGATGCTCTCCAGTGCAAAATCAATCACCTCATTTAATACAATCATCAAGGAATGTCTTTATTAATTATTATTAATCATACAAAGGAGATTATATTTTAATATTCATAAACGCTACCCTTCTTTGCTGGACTGCTACTAAAAACTTCAAGCAAAAAATGGGACCATTTCAAAAGAGGCAGAAATAAAAATTGAAAATATTGCATATTTTTATTTTATTCTTGGTGTTAAATTTATCTTTAACAATCACTTCTAACTATCCTATGTTCAGACCATCCTGAAACTGCATCTTCAGAGAAAGCTTATTCTTGCAGCACAGCAAAATCTCCTGAATTCCTTTTCTGATTTTCTCATATATATCATTTGTCACATTCTCGGTCTAGCATCAAAGACTGGTAGCAGATATGTCCTGGACATGCCCCTCTCTATCCATCCCCAATGACATAGTGCCTAAACAGTTGGCTTATCATGAACAGCCGTCTCATCAATGCTTAAAGGCATGTGAAGTTAACGCTATCCTAAAAAACCTAAACCTTCTTGCCATGCTAGGATTCTGCAAGAATAAAGGCTTGTTACTATTCAATGTTTATTACCTGAAGAAGTCCACCATAGCTTGTTCAAATTAAAAAAGCAAACCACACAATATGTCAAATGAACATTCCCTCAATTTCAACAACTTTGGTTTCCACAGTTCCCTAAAGGTGTTTTTCTCATGGAGCAATAAAACATGCCCTTATGGCAGAAGAACGGTCCACCTCCTATCTGGGGGGAGAGAGAGTTCAGGCAGGTTTGGGGCTGCAGCAAAATCACATCCAAATGAAATGCTAACGTGGACAGAGCCCTCCATATACATTTCTGAGCTGCTGCGCTACCATCATTTTCACCTTCTGCAGCTGCTTGAGTGTTCTGCTCTGAGATGAGAGTAGGAACCCCAAATTCAGAGGGAGAGACAGGACTCATTTTCGGCTTATTTCCCCTTTCCTCACCTCTTCTGTTGGGGGGAAAAAAAAGCAAGTTGACATGAGAGTGAATTCACTTCCATAGCCAGGATTCAGAACTCTTATTTGTCCCCGGAGCTTGATTCAACAGAAGTATCTTGAAGTGAGAAGCCTCTAGTGTACAAGCATTTTAAAAGATGTGCTCTGTGGTTTTATATTTGTTTTTTATTGCTGCCTTAGAAGAAACTCTTGCCAAGATATCACACTTTGTAAGAAAATGCAATAGCTCCCCTTAGTAACTCTCATGCCAGTGACATCATCTGCTCTCACACCCAATCTTACCCTCCCAAAACAGTAAAGAGAAAAAGAGCGTGAAAGACATTCCTTAAATCACAAAGCTCATAAGCAACTAACAGAGCAAGCCCCATAGGGCAAAATCCAGGTGAGCACAAGTCATACATTTTGGGCATCACATACATTGTGGGGCCAGGAAGAAAAGCAGTTCACCTGAGGGACAGGCAAGCGTGCAGGAACGCACCACATCCACTCCATGAACCTGCACCATCCTGCTCCTTGCTGCGCCCTCAGACACTGTCTGAAGACACAGTACTCAGAGCCCCAGCCTCAGGAGATGATTTAGGGAAACATCAGCATCGCTCCTGATCTGCACCCGTGACCCGACCCATTACAACCCAGTTCTCCCCATGTCTCCCCTGCTGTTCACCTTCGCCTGCAGTAATACAGCCCGTCTTCTTTACACAGCAAGGAGCAGAATCCTGTCTTCTTAGGTCCCCATTCACGCTTACTGCTGTGTAAGTGATGGTCAATATTAATAATAAATCCACTAGAGATGAGGATGCCATTGCCAATGAGCCATACCTCTGACCAGAGCCCTGGAAAAATAAACTTCAGTCCTTTTTACATGACTGACCCACCTTCTTGGTTAGCAAATAAAGACCAAAAGCACTCTGTTGTGTGGGGGTATGCACCAGGAGAAATAAATATGTTGCCACTACAGAAACTCTGCCCCTTATTGAATACTGGAGCACTATTAGGCACATTGCTAGCATCCATGATAAATATAGTGCTCCTAAATTTAAAAGACCCATTTAAAATATTCCTAGACACAGTGAACATGTAGCAAGTTTATACGGAGTAGCGTAAAAGAAAACAGAACAATTTGGTTTTCAAACACCCAGCACTGATACTATTGACATTTAGCTCCCCCCCCAGCCTTAACCTTATCTTCTTTGTCCTTGTCTCTCCCATTATTCTGCCTTTCTTTGTTTACTTGCTCTTACTTTTCTCGTCCTGTCATTTACACAGTAACATTATTTTAACAAGTACATTTGAACAGGAACTACACCAATTACTACATCATCCATTTTTGCTTAGCCTTTATAAAGAAAGGGTGAGGAAGGAAAGGAAAAGATTCAACCGAACGCAATAGTTTCGAGCCCTTTGCAAAGTGCCACTGCATCAAGTTAAGCCTGCTCTGCAGTGAATGTGTAAAATATATTCAGTGCCGTATAAGTAATGACATATCAATTAACTGTGTCACAAGGTCTAAAAATATGCAAATTACTGTACTTCAATTAGAAAAATCTACATCCTTGGAGAATATTGTAAATCAGGAAATTTGGGAGACATTAAGAGTAATCAGTGAAGGAAAGCATGCACTTTTCCCCGTATCCTATTTTTATACATACATAATGAAATAATTATAGCTACACTGTATTTATGCCTCTGCAAAAATATTAAAATCTTAAGATCTTTACAATGATAAATTTAATCCATGTTACGTTTGCAGACAACATTAATTATATGAAAAAGAAATCTATTATCATTCAATATAACTAATTTGGACATGTAAATTAGACATACGACTTTTCCATAGTACCAATATATTAGAAAACAGAAATTCAGGAGAGATACATAGATTAATTACAGAGGTTGCGTATGTGAAAAAGGCAAGTACGTTTCATTTGATTCTATAACCAAAAACACACATTGACAAAAGAATGTATATACACATTTTAAGAAAGAGAAAAAGTCGGGTTTTATGTTTTAACAGCAGCTCTTCAATGACTGTGTTTCTGCTAGGAATTCTACATCATACCCAAAGCCTATCAGTGCAGGGTGTACACCTGCAAATGTGTATGGCAGTGTCAGTTTTCAAAGACTAGGTCATTCACCACTGTAGCAGCCGTGGCGATACCTTTTGTTGGAAATTCAATTTGCATCTGTTTCAGAGATGCCATAAGAATGTATATAAGGAGCAGACACATGACTTGGATCTGCAGTGGCTCCGTTCCCCACAAGCTAGTGTAGCCTTCAAAGGACTGTACAGTCCAGAAGGAGACATTTCCCAGTACTGCTCCAGAAGAGGAGAAAAGGGCTGCCCTTGCCTACCCTGGGTTTCTACGTGCTGGAGAGCCTATTCAGAAGCACTTCTTCACCAGAGAGTTCCTCCATCTCCTGAAAGTGCTGCTGATGACTATCAGGTGATCAGGACCCTCTGAGGTGTTCGGTGTCTTTTGGGGAGATGCCCAACTCCACTGTGTCTGGGTCACCTCCCAGAGAAGCCACCATGGTTCGTTTGCTAGCCGGCAGCTGTTAGGCTAGCAGGCTGGGAGTCCGCAGGAGATGGCTGGGACACATGGGGAAGGTGCAATTACTCAAGCACACAGGTTTCCTTGCAGCCACGAGCATACAGGGAACACATACAAAGGCAGCCAAATTCACGCATGTATGAACTGCAGAGGTGAAGCGGTCCAATATTCCATTTTCAAAGTGCAATTTTTTAAGCACCAGAATTATGGTCTTGTAAATGCATTTATCTGAGGAATCAGGGGCACCCAGTGGCCAGTGCAATTAATCACAAGTAACCAGAAAGGATAGCAGCATGAAAGACATAAAAACAGGACTGAGCCCACCTTTGACCTGGGAGCTGAGGCCACTAAACCCTGACAAAAGGTGCTCAGAGTACTGCAGAAGGGGTTTTCCCTACCAGTTTGTAAACATCAGAGGACTACCAAGCTCTAGAAGGCTCAAGGCCATGCAGGCTTCTTCCTGGGGTTCTCCAGAAGTCACTTAGGACTCATCCTGCTCTTAAGGAAGTTGACACGTTTCCCTGTTGACTTTGGGGAAAGCAGGGACCAGCCCTTCATGGAGGCCATCTTAAACAGCTGCTGTTGACCTATGCACACTGCCACTATTAAAACAGTATCGTACACATGCATCTGACTAACTGGATCGGGCTCCTCCATTTAACAAATTCAGAGCTATACATGGATTTTAAAAATGTATATAGGCCAGTTTTACTTAAGCAAAGGAGATTTCCGATAAACATGCAAATAGGAATTTAAACAGCAATTTAAAAACCACGAATTCAACTCTCATTACTTATGCAAACTATCATGGTCTTGTCATGCTTTATTTCTCTGCCTTATCATTTTATCTACAGTATTTCCCCTCAGTCGCTGTATTTTCTTTTTTTCTTGTCATCTACATTTTCTGGACGCGTTTTTAATGTCCTCACCTCCATATTTTAACCTTTCAGGTAATACAGGATTTAGAGCAGCAAGCACGGAACAGGCATTCACATGTAACTAAAGGCACCTCCTGTAATTCCTGCTACATAATTCCAGGGAACAGAAAGCTTAAAGATACTATCAGACAAGTAGTTTATCATATGAGCCTAAGGGCATTTATAGGCTACCACCAGAAAACAGATAGACAGACAGATTTGCCATTTTATTTATACGTCTTAAAACTTTAAAAAGCTAGTAGTGATTATTTGTAAGGAATAGGTACATCTCCTTTTTTTAAAAAAAGGACAACTTCTTTTATTTAGTTCAATCTGTGTTAGATTTATTTGCCATATTTCTGTTTGTCATTATACTTGAGGAAAATACCAGAATATCCATCCTTTCTGAACTGTAGGACAGCTATCAGATAAGGATCAGAACAAATTCTAAAAAAAAAAAAAACCCCAAGAGTTATGATTAACTCTATGTAAAAAGAGGACAGGCAAGGGGAAAAAATACAAGCAAGAGAAAACCATAATCACCATCTACCATATCTGGGGGGGCAGGAAGGGAACCAAAGGAAAAAAAGCAAAGCAGGATGAACGAGAGAGACAGAAGTATATGCTGTAAATATAGCACACATTTTATTACTGCCTATGTGCTTCTACATCCCAAGACCTTGCAATTTAGTTCCCTATTATTCGCCTTTAAACATTAGCAAAAGAGATCTACCATTTTTGAAAGGTAATTATACTGTAATGCAGATGGCAGTAAAACAATTACACAAGATAAGCCCTTGCAATGATCTTTACAAAGCAAACCAAAAGTAGTACTGAATCATAAAAGACTCAACGTGGAGAAGGCTGCATTGCAGCACTACCGCCCTGCTACTAGTTCCCCTGCAAAAGTGGCAGAGCAATATTGCAAACAGCGTAAGAAGCAGACACAGTGAAGGTTAAGCACTTCGTAAGTTTAAAGGATTCTTAATCCCAGACTAATCCTTTACAGTCTTTATTTGGTGTAGATCCCAAAATACTCCAAGTACTACAGAAACACTCATTGTTTCCTCCCGTATAGAGTTTAACTTTTACACCCCCCTGCTATCACAAACTCCGCTGGCACGCTGTCTTTGTAACAGGATTTTTCCTGCCTCCTGAAAGTTGTTGAGACACGGTGAATGCAACTGCTGAGGAATCATTAATTACTATTAATAGACAGCATTGGAGATGAAATGAACTATAACAAGTAGTTTGCTTGACTGTCACATCAATGCAGTTGGTATTTTTATGACTTGTTAGTGACTCAGTGGAGATTTCAGATGGCAAAAGGTGCCTCGTCAACCCACGCTGATTGAGATTGCCAGTTCCAAACAGATCGTTCTTGTTTTAAACCTTGACCAGCCATCCAACAAATCAGGGCACTCGCTGGTGATACATTACGGATCGGAGCTAGCATCAGACATGCAGGGAAAAGAGTAGACGCAGGAGATAGGATCTGATCTTTGCTATTTTCCAGTGCATAAAATAACAGCCTGTCATCTACCTTTTGCAGGTCATTTTTATCAAGTTGCAGGCCAAAATGAAATTTGACCTCCATTTTCCAGCTAGCCTGGAGATGATAAATTTAATGCACACAGTGTAAATGAATGGTGTGCTACTAGGGAAAAGTCGAATTGGTGAGAATTATTAGTGGTGAAGATTTTGCCCCTATATTTTTCATTCTATTTTTCCCCTACTTTTTTTGTCATCCTTTTTCTCTATTTTTCTTCCTCTTTCACTGCGGGCTGACCCCTTTTCCACCTAGAAGGATATCATTTACTGCAGCCATGCCCTGGTCACTGCAAGCACTTTTCTCCTTCAGGGCAATTAAGAGTGTAGGGCAGCAGGGGCCCAATTCTGCAAACTCACCCAAAGGAGTCAATTTTTATGTAACAAGAGAGGGTAATCCAGGGTACAGCCAGCAGATACTTATGAAGGGCTTTATAGCATCACACTCACATTATTTCCATATTCCTCAAGCAAAAACATGAAAACAAAAAGTATGCAAAGTTATGCCCACCAATGATAACCTCATAAGCCCACACCTGTCTCTGCTCACATCACAGAACCACAGAATCATTAAGGTTGGAAAAGACCTTTAAGATCATCAAGTCCAACCATCAACCCAACACCACCACGCCCACTAAACCATATCCTGAAGTGATAACATGCAGCATCAGGGCTTGCGCTATAACCTCTTCAGAGCAATCTGCTTTCCATTACAAGCTAGTAGAGGAAAGGTCCCTGGCCAGAACCTTTGGCTATAACCATGGCTGGAAAATAAAAAACTTCACCGGTTTGCAACAGATCATTTTAAACCTTGACTATCCTTCCAACAAAGGCAGCTCCTCCTTGGCAGCAGACAGAGAGCCTTTAGGTAGAGAGTCCTCTTCCATTAATTGATCTGATGAAGGAAACAAATGAAGACTAATGGTGGACCTGGTGGACCACTCCACCTGGCTGCAGCTTCCATGCACAGTCAGCTGTCCTAGAGAGTCTTGCAGTTATCTTGGATATCTCTCTCGATGCTGTTTGAAAATAGCGACTTAGTGCCAATGTAAATCTGATAGTCCCTTGTTTAAGAAAACGTGGTTTTATTATTAAAGCAAGATGCCTCACTGGAGAAAATTTAGTACTGCAGAGAACAGCAATGGATATATTTCATTATTATTATTGTATACAGGGTGCACTAGTTGTAAGAGGAACATCTGTGCTCCTAATTTTATTATAACTTCCAGTATTTACGATATCCAGTGAGGCAAGCAGCATGTACCATGTGTGCATCTGAAAGACAGGGACAAGAATGGATGCATGACAAACTCGTGAAACCCAGATGAAACTCTTACAGAGCTCCACTTATTTCTCTGCACAGGAGAAGGAGCAGCTACATCCAACGGGGCCATAAAGACCCGATGGAAACCACAGCTGAACTCACTGGGCCAGAGACCTTACATTTCCAGTGGTCTCCCCCCTGGAATCCACTCTCAGTGAGGAATGAAGTTGAGCACAAATACTAAAACTATCAGACTGCAATTCAAAGCTGGCAGTGGATCTTCTACATTACTAAGTGCTGAACAGTGGAATGGCCCCAGGAGTGTAATCCTGAATTAAACTACACGAATTCAAGTACCCATAAGCAAAAGATGTATAACTGAAGCAGAGGGAATTAGAACTAGTTCCTTCTCTTGAAGGAACCAGATGCTTTACAGGCATATTGTAGTACCTCTCTACCATGGTGACAGATGCCTTACTGAGTCCTATAATTGGTGATGATGACGGTGATAAAGGTATGCTACTTTTATCCCACTGGACTGCCAAACGTTATCTTTGAATCTCAGAATCTGGAGAAAGAGAGAAAGCTGTATGCCAGTTCTGTGACAAGCAAACACATCAAGGGAAAAGTCTGACCTGCCATCCATGGAAAAAGAACAACATAAAAAAAAACCTTTCCTGGTACTGCAGAGAAATGAGGAGTTATTCTGAGAGGGAGGAAAGAAATCCTGTAAATACTATTTTAACAAGTCCTTGCGGTTGGCCTATTCCTCCATGTGCTGTCGGAGCAATGTATCATTCAGCTGTTTACACACCCACTGATCTGAAGTAATTCCTCTCCTTTCACACCCCAAGGAGGATCAGAAAATTTTACATTTTAGACAGCAGTTAGAAAACTTTCTCCCACGAGTACACATACTGCCCTCCATTTATTTGCCAACAGATCCCACAGCCTGTGTGCTTCCCAGGCATGCTCCGGGCTCCCATCTAACACCCCTTGTCCAAAGGATGCCCAGGAGCTGGGGCAGATGAGGGGAATGGTCAGCCATGCTGCTATCCAAATCCTTGCAGCATCTCCTTTCACCACTGTCAGAGGCAAACTGGTGGGGCTATATGGCCCACAAATCTGACCTTGTACAGCATTTCTTGTGCTCCTATCCAGAGTGCAAACCTCCCCAGGGAAACACCCATTGGGTCTTCTAACCCAAACACTACTCTCATGGGAATATCTTGCAGTCATATATTCCAGCCTGCAATCTGATTTTCAAAATGTGATTGTTTGCTAGAGAGACAAACTGATCCTGCAGTCATTCAGGTAAAATACCAGCCAAAGACAAAATAGAGCCATATTAAAATAGAAGATGAACCAAGCAAGTGGAGTAAACCCCGCCTAGGCAAAGGCATCCAGACTCGTAGAAAGAAGGAGGAGAGCATCCAGGCAAGGACCAGGGCTAAGCCCTCGTCTGCTGCTCCGCTGACACCTCTGTGGTGAGGTCCGCTGGTTTACCCTCGCTGCAGTAAGAAGGCAATCCTGCCAGCGAATGCTCATTCCTTAGGAAATAAAAAGGGAAGGAACATTGTACGCTGGAAAAGAAAGAGGGGCAACTCAAGAAATTAGGGGGCAACGTACAGGAAAGGAGACGAGTCAATCTGTAATGAAGGTGAGTGGCTCGGACAGGGTGCTGACCATGCCTCTGCTGCTGGCGACGGTCCCATGGTGCCGAGGTTGAAGCGGGAACAAGGTCCCCTCCCAGGCACAAGGGGTCTCGCCCCGCGTCTACAAGGCGAAGGATCCCCAACCGGCACGGCCGCGCAAGGCAAGGGCAGCAGCGCGAAGGCAGCCACGCTGCCAGAGCTGTGCTTTTGCTGCTGGTGCTGCTTTTGCAGGGGAAGGGCGGGGGCTGCTGTAATAAGCTATCTTGTCAAAAAGCACGGTTTTGCCAGGACAAGCTATTTCCAGCAGCCCACCCAGGACTGCGTTGCTGTTGCAGTGTGTGGATATAGCTGCATCAGCAGCATGCTCCTAATGGAGACAGAGCTCCAAGGCTGCTTTCCACATGGAAAAAGGTGGAACGGAGGGCGGCCGGCTTGCCGCTTCACCTCCGCCTACTCCCAGACCCAGTAATGGAAAGGAGCCAGCTTCCTAGTCTTTTTCTGATGTTTCTGGCAGAGCCAGGTCATACTAGTGAGGCCATATGGCTGCGCAGACATATGGATCAGGATTTCAGGCATTGTCTGACACAGAAAGAGATAGCAAAAAGTGTCTGTACAACATCGAATTCATCTGTGGAACTGGATACTGCAGGATATTGCTCAGGAAAAAAAAAAAAGATGGAGAACTGATGTGTTTCAGTACAGATCGATTTGAGAAGAATCACAGAGGGCACATCACAATTGCAAAGAGTTGTTTTGTTGCTGAAAGGAACAAAGATCGAAGAATTACAAAGCTGCTGGCCTTGACCATCACTGGTTAAAACCTGCCATCACAGAGAAGGCAAGAGGCTGTTCCACTGTAACTGTTCCCATTTGCCTGTATATTTTGAGATCTTTTTAAAAAAATGCATTCTAGATATGTGCTGTACTGCAAGCTTTACTACTAGTGACTCCGCAGATCTAAAAAGCTTCCACAACAGGTGGAAGTACAGTATGACCAACACCCTTTCCCATGCAGACTCACCCCTGTCATCTGCCTCATACAGCCCTACAGTCCAACCACAATGAACCACATGAAGATAAAATTAGCCATGATCTCCATATTGTATGATCCATCAGAAGTCTGCTATCATCACAGAACAGCTGGAACAATTTGTGGCTAAGCACTTCAGCAACAGACTACAGTCTTGCTTGTATCAGGATTTTCCAAATACAGACTAGATCAAAACCTCCCAATACAGATATTATAAAAATATTTCTGAACAGAGAGGTTGCAAATTTAGCTTCCTGCACCTGTGAAAAAGAAGTAAATAGATACTTTATTCCATGTCCGTTAACTTCTATGGTCTTTATGGAGAATTCTTCTCAAAAAATGAGATGTTCACCTACAGAAAATGAGTATTTTGAGGTAGAAATGGAAAGGAGGGCAGGCTAACACCTCCCTTCGAATTTCTATGAATCTTTCTAATGATAAGCACTGAAATTTCAGACAAAGACGGCAGCACCCACAAGGATAGTAATACCGCACTTGCAAATCTCAAGTATTTCTTGTATAACAAAAAATAGCATTTTTTTCACCTGACGGTATTTTGCAGCTAACAAAAGGCTAAACCACTGCAAAACGCTGCTCTGGCAGCAGTGAGCTGTTCCCTTTCTGGGTCCGAACGGCATCGCCCCAGAGCAGCCGTGGCACCAAGGCTTCTGCTCGCCTCCCTGACAGACCTCCACAGATGTTTGCTTTCTGGAACTGGCGAGCGTTAAGAACGAGTCACGGGGTCAGGCAAAATCCCTGGGAAATTGTGAGGTTGGCTCCTAGAGTGGCACTAGGACAACTTTACAATGTAAAAGCAAGTAAGAGGAAGACTCAGATACAGCAGGAAACAGGAGACTGATCCCGCTGAGGGCTAAGTGCCCTCTAAACTTAACAACTTCCAGAGGATCAGCACCTTGCGAGAAGGGCATCACTTCACAAGATCAACCTCCTCGGGAGGATTTGTGGGTGCTACTATTCTTGGCTCTCTCATGGCTTCACGTATAAATTTCTCCAAGTACATTAACCTTGTTGTGGCTGAATTCACCCTCTGTGCTTTTCCCTCCCTCTGCCACAAAGAGCTTTCTGATCTTTGGAAAAGTCAATATGAGTTGTAAGATATCTCCTTGTAACTGCATGAAAAATGGAGGGCATAATTCTGCCGTCCTCCCTCATTCAAGCATCCCCAGTGCTTTCAGCTGTGTTACTATGTGTTACTATATGCTACTGGCCATGAAAAAATGCTACAAGGTAGGACCTTTAGCAGTAGAGGAAAAAGGATACTAAACATCAATGCTAGAAATTCCCCATATCTTGAAGAGGAGAGAAATATTTAAAAATTGAATTATGCATTGAGTAAAACAATTCTTAAAAATATCTAGAAGTCACATTCCCATTAAAATACTGCATCGCACACACAAAAATCGCTCTCTGTTGAAAAGAACACTCTTCAGGCTATAAAACCAAGCCTCCAACATTAGGCAATGGAAGAGTTATGGAAATATCTAAAAGTCACATTCCCATTAAAATACTGCATCACACACACAAAAATCGCTCTGTTGAAAAGAACACTCTTCAGGCTATAAAACCAAGCCTCCAACATTAGGCAATGGAAGAGTTATGGTTGCTGATGCAAACTTAATTTGGTATCCTTTGTGTATACATTATCATACAGTCTAATTTTTTTAACATTTTTTTAAGTGCAGTTCTCCTCCACAGCACAGGATGGATGGCATTGAATTAATAAAGCAACTATTCAATATTTTGTCTTATCATTGTTCAGGGTACAGCCTTATGGCTTGTTTCCTGCTAACTATTCAAATAGTGCTCTGAAGACAAAATTATTAATTTCTTTATGGGTTTTTCTATAGCACTCATCACTAAAATAAGTGAGGGCTTCACAGACATCTCACTAATCTTCACCAAATCCCTGCGAGTTGAGGGAACTATTATTCTGTTTTATACATGGCGAGCTTAGGCACAGATAAATTAAAGCCAAAAGTACCCACTAATTTAGGAAAGCCTGCCTTAAGATGTCCAGGCCTTGCTTTTTCAGAATCTTTAACATTATGCAATGCTTTGTATCTTCAAAGCCTGAGTCTCACTATTTCAGTCACAGCTATGCTCTTCTGCAAAACAGGCCCTAGGGCTGAGGTTGGGCTTCCAGAAAAATGTGAAACACGCAATTAGCGATCGTCTTTTTAAAAGAGTCTGCTTTAAGGGGCTTAGCGTCACGGAGAAATCTGTGACAGAGCAAGAGACAGAACCCAATTTCAGGGGCCCGGTAACTAAGCGGAAGGCTGGCCAGCTCCCTACCGTCACTGCCGTTCACCACCAACCTCTTCCACCTCTTCCAAGGAACAACACAGTCCCCTTGACAGCAATCCCGGCTTCTCCACCTACCATCATCTGCCCTGCACAACTGGTGAGGCTTAAATCCCAGGGGACAATGCGGCATCATGGGTGCAAGGCTATTACAATGTGTAAGGAGTAAATTAGTATTACGTGAATAACCTCAATACCCCTGTTCCTTAAAATTCAAAAGCTTATCATTTTATTGAAGATTTTTACATGAATTTTCCTTCCCCCCTCCCCAAAAGGCAGAAAACACCAGAACTACAGCATCTGTGGCTATCCTCCCACTTAACAATAGTTTTAAGTGTTAAGTTACACCACGTAGACTTTTGCAGCTTGTAGGCTAACTGACAGCAATAATATATTATCCTCACTGATGTGGACAAACATTTGAAACTGGATGACAAATACTCTTACCAGGAGAATTTAGAGGTATTTGGGAACAGTGGAAGACAGATGAGTATGACCTTCCCTGTTTACATTCCTTACGATTCTCAAAGCAATCCCAGTCTCCTTGCTAGGACTAACCACCCTCTTTGTCCTCGCACTCCAACCCCCAATCTTTTCACAGCCAGTTATCCATCTTTTCCCTTCTCCATTCCCAGACTCATCTGTTTTACCTGACCAGATCCTCTTATGTCCTCCACTGTGTGATTTCTTTCCTCCCTCCCTTTTAACACTGTCCCCAGTCCCAGAATCTCCCCGTTCCAGGCTCTCACACATCCCTCTCCAGCACTTTTTAAGATGTTTGTAGAAATCTCTTCCCCTTCCCCACTATCCCTTCCCAGACAGTTCCAGTGTTACCGGTACCCAATGTTCCTCTCAGAGAAAAGGTAGTTCCCCATTCATCTGCATGACCCTACTAGGCTCCCAGTTCCAGGCTCATGTGAAACTCTTCGAATACAGGATTCCCCTTTCTCACCCAACACCCCCAATTCCTAGTCTTACCCCTCCAGATTTTTTTCAGGCTCTTCATCACATCACTCCCAGCATCATCCTCCAACTCCCTATTACGCTTCTCTCTTTTTCATTCCAGTCCCACTCTGCCAAAGTCCTGGGCAATTATATATTCCCACCTCTTCCTCCACCCATTTACTGAGGTCTAGCTTTTTCCCCTTTCTGCACTTCCATCAGTTTTATTTTCTGCACTACCTCACACAGCCAACATGTCTCTTCTCAGCTCTGAAACCCAGGGCCAGCCAGGCTTGGTGCAGGCCAAGCAGATAAGGTCCACCTGAGACTCACTTGCCCTCCACCAGTTATTCACTTGTGACTCTTCATGCAGACACTATGGCTTCTACCAAGCCCACACATAGGCAGGGAGATTAATTATAACATTAAAAAAAAAAAATTTTTTTAAAGGACACATCCTTGTCCTTTAAGATTCACAAACTGCTCAGAAATGGGGCTTGTTTTCATGAGCACAAAAGGAGTATCCTTGACGAAGGAGACTACCTCCCTGCCAGTTATCAAACCACTGCTCCGAAGCACAAGCTGTTCAAGAAGTCTGAAGTGTTTCTTCAAAAGAGCAGAACAGCATGTTTTTGAGCACTTCCTTTTCAGAAAGTTGCTAACTTTACATGGTATTTGCAAGGAAATTCTGCTAAAAGGGTTTTTGGTAAAATGGGTTGAAGTTTTAAGCAGGGGAAGAGGGGCTCCTTTGGAAGGACATGCTACATAGCCTTAAAAACAACCCATCGTGTCCCACCCTTGCCCTCCTTATAATAAATCCAGTAACTTCTCATTTCAACCAAGAGAAGCAAAGCCAGGAAAGAAGTCAGAGGTAAACATTGATGGAAACTGGCGAAAGAGTATTCCAAGGTCAGGAGACCTTATTGGACAAAGTCCTCTTTCCCCCATTTTCCTGAAGACGCCCCAAAAGTCAGCAATGCTAATTCTGCTCATTTTACCTACAGACGCAGGATGGCAGACAGCAGCATTTGCTGTTTCGACTGAAGCAATTAACTAATATTCAGGATTCGTCTGCAGTTTCCATTCACAAATGTATTGCTTAGGGAATCAGGTACAGCTTGGAGGCAATCCTATTTCATCAAGGGTAGTGTACAAGATACTTCCTAGTAACAACGAACAAGAATGAAACCTTTTCCTCCTTCTGTAGCCTGAGACCTTCCTTTGGGCCTTCGATCACACTAAAAACTGTTTCTTTTCTGTGGGTTGTTTTTTGTTTTTTTTTTTTTAAGCTTTCCCTCAGGATTACATTTCAAACGCCGCCCCGGCTGCCCTGCCTCTCCACCACTGCCTTTCGTTATGCATGAGCTGCTTCTGCTCATGTCGACTCCTGCACTTGTGAGCACGCACACGCGTGCACACTTCCGTCATGCCAGGCCAGCAAAACGACACGCAGCCATTTCAATTTGCACTTGGCTGCAAAACACGCGTGTTTTTAAGGAGGTTCTGACTCAGACTATGCTGAAAGGACCTTCTGATAGATCTCTTTTCCTTGGCTGAAAGAAGAGGGCACCACATCTGCCAGCTCCCTCCAGGTCTCATCACAAGCCCAGCATAAAGTAACGCCAGTCTGGCCCTGTTCAGCCGCACAGAACCCAGGTATTTCCAACCAGGCAACAGGCAACGTGACTCACGCGAAGCGTCACGAGTTTCTTGTCTGATCCTCTACCTACGTTGTACACAGATACACCACAGACACACTGCTATGTCGGGGGGAAGAAAATGAAGAGAAACTGGTTAGTAACTATTTCCAGTGTTTTTAAACAGTCTTTTTTTAAAAAAAAAGCAAAGCGCTCAGTCCTCTTTAAACATGTAGATGACAAATAGATTACATAAAGAAACAAGACCGTGCTCTAAGCAGGCTCCCGGCCATTTGGCTGCAGCGAACTGTCGGTGGAC
>NW_010539834.1:62935-107099 GCF_000687285.1 Phaethon lepturus
GGACGCTGGCGGCACGCAGCCGGCCCCGGGCAGGAGCCTCAACTTCGCTGCAGCCTCCAGCCCCGGCGCGTTCTGCCATCGCTTGCATAACTCCAGCCTGCTTAAAACCAAGGGTTAGAGGTGCAGGAGGAACTGCAGTGACGTTATGGCCTTTTTCTTGATCGCCAGAAGCATAAAAAGGGTCGCATTTTATGAGGCAGCACGACGAAGTCAGGAGGTTAACGAAAGAAGCTCGGGAGAGGGAGAGCGCGGGCAGGCGTGTAAAATGGCGCTGGCTTGCTTCCGAGCTTCCTTAACTTAGCACCTCACGGGGAATTTTGGTTTGAAAAATTTAGTAAAATAAAAGTCCCTCTTTGTACAGAGTTAACCTGTGCTTCTGAGTAGCTAGTAGCAGGGTGGAGAAAACACTGACATACAGCCTAGAAACTTCATTTTAGTGGGTTTAATACCAAGAAAATACAAAATACAGACGTGGAGAGTTATGTGACTGAACATAAAAAGGAGCAGCTCACTGAGCACTGTAGCTATCTAGAAAACACACATAAAAATTCAGAGAAGAACCGAATGTGAAGCAATAGCACAATTTACTTACAATCTGGAATATCAGCAGGATTTTAGTTTGTTGTTTGTGGGTTGCTGGGGTATATGGTACATTACAGTAGAGCATCAGCACTAATTCTACATGGCAGCTCCTCAGAATACCATCTGCTTCCCCGGTAACTGTTAATATAGTTGTAATTATCTACTTCTAAGCACTTTATTGGGAATATCATTTGCAAATTAATCAACTACAGACCGGTAAAACAAATGACATGCTTGTCTGAAAACAACAGCATTATTTCAAATTATTTTCCTAAGGGTTGGGAAATATCAGCCACAGCCAAAGCTGGGAACAGGGCAAGGAAAGATCTATGTCCAGCTTAAAAACATTGATCCTACCTACATCCACCGTGAATTTGCGGGTACATGAACAGATGACTGGTCTTCAGGAGCAGGAAATTAGCACTGTTAAGTTGCACCCCCGTTTCTGAGTCCACTTCTCATTGCTCTATACAATCCAAGTTCCTCCAGGATGTTGCTCTCTCCGCCTTGGCATCTTGATTTGATCCAGGCTACTCCAGCCTCTCTGTCCTTGGTCTCTTCCCTTTCTACAGTACTTTTGCCACTTTTGCACAGCTCGTACCCATTGCTACCGTCTTCTATCTCATTGCTTGCTTTCTTCAGCACTGGGTACCCCAGTGTAAGTTTACACAACCCAGGAGCAGACATCATTTTATGATGTCCAATCTGAGACCTATGACACAAGGCCAGCACAGGATTTACTCCTCCGAATCCCAGATACATACTCGCCATGTTGCAAAACTGAAGGCTGCCTAATGACTGTAAAACATCAGGTTGAGCTGCACCTTCTGATAGAATGAAGTAGCTTTAATGATTTGAAAGATGGTTGTATGAGGAATGATGAGACACCACACAAAAGCACTGTCCCCACTGAAGTTTCCGATAAGCTATTAGGAAAATTAATTTGGAGAACCACAATAAGCAACCATGCTGCTATCGGTTTACTCATGCAGATACCATAAATAGCCCTTCCATGATAATGCTGTTGAGTGAGAGATTTTTAAAATCACTTAACTTGTAATTCTTGAAATATTAGAAGCCTTGCAAAGTTAATACAATATTCTAGCTCAGTGAGCAAGCAATACGTAAGGCATGTTTTCCGTGGCGTCTGTTTGCAATGTCCTTTGTTTGGCAGTAGGTCTAAGTGAAGCACTGTCTAATGGCAGACAGTGGGGTAAGCTGATCGATACTCGTGGAGTGCCATTTCTACATTCATGGTTGAAAGCTCACAAATAAAAGCAAACAGGTTATCTTCTCTGTGATGTAAGTGTCCTCAGATCACTGTATTCCAGCATCTCAGCACTTTTCTTATGCTTTTCCCATCAGTGCCTCTATCATCTATTAATGCAACGATCAAGGTTAAAAGCAAAAAGAAAGTACATTGTTTGGGGAGAAAAATTAAATTAATTTCTTCAGAGTGATAACTTCTGTGTATTGCTTCAGTATGCGTAGAGCCAGCTCCTCAACCAAAAATCCTGCTTTTTGACTTTAGAAATATGGATCTATTTCATGTTCCTTTGGCTGTACACTATTCAAGGACCCAGATGTAACTTTATTAAGTAACAGTTCATAGTAATAAGAGTTTATGTTCTTTAAAAAATTGAAGTCCTTGAACAAGAATCCAAGCAGCAGACAACTCAGTTGGTAAATCTCGGTGACTAAAATATAGTTTCTCCTCCTTCTCATTGCTGTTCAAGTGGGCAACAGAGCTGTCACTGAACAGCTACTACCAGCTGCTTTTTTTGGGCATGGCGAACTTTTTCTTAAGGGTTACAAACACGTAACTCCAAACTTAACTGTACTTAAAACTTAACTGTACTTAACAAATACTTAACTGTAATAAAATAGTATTCTACCTGTGCCAGTCCATTAATAATGAACTGAAACTTTGTGTATGATTCATCACCTCTGCTTTTAATATTTCATTAGACTTCATAAAATAGCCTGGAAAATTGGCATGAATCTCCATTCAAACCTTACAATTTTTTTACATTATTTTCCAGAAATACTTACAAAATATAAGCATTTGATATTCTTCATAGAAGGATATGCTCTTCCAACAGTATGATAAACACCTTCAGGGAGAAAACTAATTGTCTCTTAACAAATCATGTAGCCTCTCTGTAGATAGCAGGTTTCTGTGAACATTTGCTAAAGCAAAATTTTTGCCAGAGTGGTGAAAAGTTACTATCTGCAAAGAACATGCAGGGAAGATTTTTTTCTTTAGCAAAAAAAGGTATTTAGAGTATACGTTCATTATAGCATATAAAATTTGGCTGGTTTGCGGGACCGCATTGCACTCTATAGGATAAAACAGCAAGGAGTTATATCTTCATTGGACTCAAGGGCTTATGTCAGTAGACATCAATTAGTATCTGACCCATGAACTGTTTTTCAGGTATTTCTGAGGCTGAAGCTGTAAGTTTTGAGCACGGACTGCCAGATAGCAACATTTGTAAGATAAAGACCTCTGAGCAGAAGTCTAAATCACAGCTTATGTCTCAGTTAATATGAAAACTTCAGCTCATTACATGAGAATCAGCAACTTCAGTGATATCTCTATTTCTTGCATTAAATATGTTTTTCCAACTATTGTGTACCACAACCTTCTATTCTCTCATCCTATATAAACTTACTGCTTATTACATCCTCACTTATCCTCTCTTTAGTGCTGCACTCAGGCATTAAACAGCACTATATGCCAGGGACCAATTCCTGACCTTCTTTCTCCTACCCAGAGTAGCACAACGGTTACGAAAAAACACCTCCCTAGGGAGTCAAAATTTCATACGAACTTGGTGATCCTTTTTCAGATGTATTTACTCATAGGAAGCAGGTCATTTCACAATCTAAATAAGATTCTCAAGCAACCCAGCTTTCCAAATTCTAATTAAAAATTTCAACCTAAATGGACAATGGCAAGAAAGGAAGGGGTGGCCCCATTTTCTTACTATTTCTAAAGCATCACTAAAAATAAACAAGCAGAAGAAATTGGAAGAAATGTGAGGATAACACCGGAGATCTGACAGTAGCCCAGCAGAGGAATCCAGAACTAAGATAAATGCTCTAACCTTAATGCACCTTCACGGTGCCTAGTCATCTGCAGGGATCTTTGAACAATGAGTGCTTCTGCATATCAAGTGAACCGAAATACCTTGAGTGGACACAATAAGGCAAATTAAAGCTGCAAGCTCAGCTTGAGCAGAGCGCTTGGGGGTTTGTCCACTGTACATTTGTCTTTGAGATCCCTTTCTTCTGCAGGGTTAATTTTGCACGGGAATGCCATGGTCTGCTGAGGGAACATGGTGGGGTACAGGCCTTAGAACAAGCTGCGGTGACAGCAGATTGTCTGGTCTGCCTTGGCTGATCCATCTTGCGCCCATTTCCACACCTTTTGCTTGCAAGAAGCACCGTTGTGCTTTGTGATTTGCCACACTAAGCTCACAGGAGGAGTTCAGGTGGCAGAAAGAGGCACATCATTTCCAAGCTTAACTTGAATCAGTCCTGAAAAATCCTCCTACTAGTTTTCTCTAATATTTCTTTGCTAGTAGCAGGGCTTTTCTGCTGCATAGGACATCTCCTCTGTTCTCTAGAGCGTCTGCTCACTTTATAGCAATTCCTTGAAGGCCCCCTGAGGTTGCTCTTTGTGAAGCGAGACATATTCTGAGTGGGCACAGACATCTTTGCTAGCTCTCACACTGCAGCTTACTCATTTCCTCGCTCCACTGTGGTTCTAACCTTCTTTCAGATTAAGAGCAATTTACATCTCTTTAACTAGACATATTGGTGTTATTACCATTGCAGTCCTATTGATTGCAATGCTGCACTTAGCATCACTGTTCCAATTTTATCATCCTTAGTCATTCTTGCATGACTGTGTATTTATGTACGAGTTCTATTATTTAAATTAGTATATAACATTAGAAAGGAAGCATGACAGAATTAAAACAAACTGAAAAGCACAAAAGAATGATGCCAAAATGCTGAAAATAATGCCCTCCTTTTCTTGGATATATCAGCACTCAGTTATTTGGATTTCTTTTAAAGGGAATGCTGTTATTGGTTATTTTGAGACATTATAGCCATAAAACAATGTAATCAACCTTGGAAACAGGGAAGTAATTATTTTAAAGTTTCATATTCCGCTCTACAGTACAACAGAAAAAGGCAAAGAAAGTGTTCCAAGTATGTGTCTCTGTAAAGTACTACAAAGACTTGTGACTGCCAGTGTTTACCAGCAGAAGACAGAATATGACAAACACTGCTGAAAATACAGAACCACATGAATGCAGTAACTAGGAAATCATCAATGTATGGTCTGGAAAAATAGTCCAGAACTTTTGGGGACTCTGCAAAGGGAACAATAATGTAGCATGACATCAATCAGACTCCATCACCCCATTAGGTATTTCATATACAACATGGGAGAGCAAAGACAACCCTTACTCCAAGTCACAAACCAGGAGTTTCAGCTAGTACTTGAAATGCAGCAAAACAGATTTTTCTAGATTTGTGAAGTATCAGCTAAGGCCTGCCTCCCACCATTAGCTCAACTCTTGCCATCTCCACCATTCTGATTCTTTCCTTCATAAAAAAATTCACACCAAAACCGTACATTACAGAACACTGACTGCACCTTTCCAGGCCCCCCCAGTTCTGGCATGCTCGCTGCTACCTTTTAACTGGCCTGCAAAACTGAAGAAAAAAGCTTATGATGATCCTGAGCTTTCACAAGTTTATTGACCAGCTGAAACTACAGTGCCTGTGTTCCTTCATATGTCAAAACAATTTCAGTAGAGCTCACAACAAACCAAGCAGATACTACTCCCGTTCCCATACTGTAACCTAGTACACCCGCAATTTCATGATCCCATTAAAAATACATACCCAGCATTCCCCTTAGGCCCACAGTGACTTATCCTAAAGCAGTGTCAGTCAGTCTAATGAGAGACAGAAATACTTTGCCTTTTGAAAAAAAAAAAAAAAATTGATCAAATGGTCTTTGAATATTTGATAAGCCAAATAAGAACATGCAGATATAGCACATAAAAATTCACTAACTGCTGTAATCAATAAGCAGGGCATTCAGCAAATCCAATTTCATTAATTAAGAAAAGGAAGTGTTATTTCTTAAGACAGATGCAAAATGACAGTCACGTGTTATTATTTCATGTTAACATCTTGATCCAATCTGGTTAAAAATAGTATGTCTCACCTCTTTTAACAAACCAAATCCCCACTTACTACCTGTTGGTGGTATAAGTCTGACAGCATTTTAGTTTTAATGAAAAATGTGCTTTCATAGCCAACCAGACCAACCAAAGTCAGTCCATGCATCAGCCGAAGACCAGCTTTTGCTCTAAAGCCCTGCTGCTCCTTTCAGCTTGGATGGTAACAAAGCAAGATTAAGCTCACTATTGCTTAATGCCCCCAGTGGGGATGGGGACCTAACAAATCCTTAGCCTTTTCATTTACAGTCAGAAGGGAGACAACAAATCAGCCTTTTTAAGTTTTAATACGGGGTCTTGTGAGCCATCAAGTTACGAGAACTGAAAAGAGAAACTGAGGCGGCATAGAGAAGGTTAACTTATCGGTTCCCTGTGTATTTAAAAACTAAGTTACCCACTAAGACCTGACAGCTTCCATTTAAACCACCATGGAAAGGGATTAATGAGTATGTATGACTATAATAGTATAAAAGATCAGATTTTCCTCCTTGTGCTGTCCATCACTCATTTCCTCTTTCCCAAAGCACAGGTTTTTCACAGAACCATTAAGGATCCAACTTTTCAGAGCATCTTCACCAAGCTACGATGAAAAGTCTGAACAATCATCCAGTGCCTTACTCAGCCTCTCCTGGTGTCTACCACATCCTCACAATGCTCTTGCCCCGAATGGGGGCTAGCAGCGGCTCACGCCCTTCAGCACCCAGCTCTTCCCAGACTAGGTGCACACCTCTGCAGAGGCTGTCTGTACCTGCCTCTTGGCATGAAGGGTTACGAGCTGCCCACAGCCAAGCATGTCCCACCACCCCTGCCCAAGCTTGCCAGGACTGTGTGTAGGACTGTGGGGAGCAAAGGCAGCCAGCTGCAACTAGTGGAAAAGACAATACAACATCTTATTTCACCACTTTGAAGAGGAAGGCCTGCTCTGATGAACAGACAAAATGTCTTCAGAGGAAAAATGCTTCAGCCCCTGCTTGTATCTGTAAACTTTCCCTTTCAATTCCCTCCAGGCAAAACAAACCAAAACAAACCAAGTAACACCCTAACTCCTCCCTAAAAGAAAGGGAGTCATAATTTTTTTTTTTTTTTTTTTTTTTTTTTAATTCAAACAGCTCAACAGGGAGAGCATTTTAAAATGGAAGGGATACAATCAGGAGTGGAATTCAAACAGATCTAACCTAGATGCTCATGACAGACCAAAATCTGGCCTGACATGGGAATGATGGAGGTTCAGAGTTTAATAGTTTGGTAATTCAGAAAGATGGGAAAGAGCTGATCCATATAATCCCATGAATGTCAGGATCAGGATTTAAAACTCAGTCCAGCACATAACTATAAGGCAATGTAACAGCAGAAGAAGCAAAGGAGTATGTTCTGCACAAAGCTCGTACAGGTTAGCACCTTGGCTGTGTAATTCTCCACTAAGCTATTCATACTCAAAGAGATTCATCAAAAAATAGAACACAGGAGAGCTACAGAGGTCGTTCACTAGTTTACAACATGAACAGGACAAGCATCTGCAGGCACAGTGCAGGACAAGCTGTCGAGAGTTTGTCTTGATTTTAAAAAGATATTCCTGTGTGTGCAACAGACAGCAAGGTTAGTTAATAAAAATACATCTCATCATACAGCAGGTCAAAATGACTGATGTATGACAAAACAGATTTGATGAATTGAGATAGTAATCTTCAAAAAGTTATCTGGCATTCATAACAACTCAGAATTTATATTCACACTACCTGATGGGGGGCAGCTTGTATTATTATTAACAAAATACCAACAACTGATTCAGCCTCTAAGTCAATTCTATTTACAGTTCATCATTCCATTATAACAAAGCAGCACTGGCAGAGACATAAGAAAAAGACTTCATCTTCATAAAGATCATTTTTTACACACAAGCATAGACAGGCAAATACAAACACACTTTTTAAATAAAGGAAGGAAGTGCTACAAATTAAAGAAAGATCATACATCTAAGATGAAGAATTGTGTAATTTTACACTAATTCAAACTGGTCATCAAAGCATGCACTGGGGAAATACAGTCCAGACACTGAAGAAGGTGGACTCTTCTCTACGCCACTGCATTCTCATGTAACCCAGTAGAGAGTCCCCAGAAAGTCATTCTCTGGGACATCTGCAGACATCTTAACAGTAGAGTGAGAGATTAAGTATTTGTCTGTAAAGGTAAGTCACTGGGTTTTCTAGTCACAACCTTTTAACGTGGTAATAAGGCAGCAGGTATTAGCAGGTCCCAAGCTAATACACAATGGGACCCAATTCCATAACCTTTCACTAGTTAGTCATCCTGCATGCCATCCAAAAATATCTCAGAGGAAGGCTAACATGACCTTAACAGTCAAATTAACTAAAGAAATATGCTTAAATGGTGGGCTGCCACTGAAACAGAGTTACTTCCGTTGCACAGACAGTGGCTACAAAGGACTGGCATATGGGTCTCTTAAGATTTGGTGAAGCACTTGGGTTTGGATTTTTTCTTTTACAAGAATCAAAAAGAAAAATTCATGTATAAAAGAGCATAATTTAAAATTTAATATTAATCTTACTCATAACTAACTCGGGTACTCTAACAACTCTTCTTCAGCAGGGAATCAATTCAGGATTTACACAACTGATGGTCTTGGCAATCCCTCCCAGAGTAGAGTCTACTGAAGGTACTCTTCACAGACTATCAGGAGATCATGATGCCCTTGAAAGTCTCTCTAATTAACAATAAACTGCTTTTACAATTGAAAATGCAGCCTCAAACCTTGGTGACACTATGGATATGTCAATTCCTGATCCACACACTTCATTGTATGCAATGTCTTTGGAAATGAAGGACAATAACAACCTGGAAAATATTTTTCAACATTTGGACTGTTGCCACCAAATCAATAATGGTGCAACAAAATGAATTACAAGGTTCCATAGCTTCAATCACAGAAGAAGTAGAGAGTAAGCCAAAAAGAGAAACCACAACTTACATTGAGAGACTAGTTGGACTGAATTGTATGTAGGCTTGTATCTAATTAAATGAGACTAAGGGTGAAAGAGGCAGAATCATTTGATAGCTTGCATGGAAGTGGTCAACACAAAAGGGTACTCAGCTTGCAAAATATGTAAGTAATTTCCTCTTGACTGGGCCAGGGGACTGACATGACCTCCACACCTGAAGGACGGCCAATGTCACAAAGAAAGGAGAAGGTTTTACTCTTAAGGTTAAGACTTTCCTGAAAAGCTTTTCCACAGGACAGAGGTTTTCAACACTTCAGGAACACAAGTTCAGAATGATTTAGGGACGATTCAAATTGGAGAAGGCTGTGAAATAGAGATACATGAAACAGCAGTTTTCTCAGAAAGAGATGATGTGCATTGCTTTGATACATCTGCGCTAAACATTTCTGCCTCATCAAGCCTCAGCTCCATCAGCAGCCAGCTCCTCTTGCTTGCTCTCCACTAGCCTCCCTTTGGCAACAGCAAATGCGGAATAAGCAAGAGCACCATTTCAGACAGCACCATGTTTGGCTCAGCTCCGAGGGGAGCAGCCCACATGCTGGACATCCTTTGGGGAGCAAGAATCTTGCTCTCTTGTACAGATCACAGTGTTATCTAGCAGAGAACGAGATAGCTTCCTCTTATCACACGAATAGCCTTAAAAGAGCCCAATTCAGCAAAATGCATTTCCAAAATGGCAGAATTTGTTCTCAAAGTCTCTTAACCCTGTCCCCAGAACCACATACTCTGACTTTCATTGTACAGCCAGCTTCAGCATCAGATTTAGTTTTAAAAGCTAAATCCACATTTTTCCAGTGCTCTCTAAAATTGCTTCAGTGGTGTTGGTGAGGATATAGTGCTCCTTATTTTATCACTGATGCTGCTTCTGTAAGCCAAACCTATACCTGGAATAAGAAAGTCCCATGACAGTGCTGAACAAATCCTTGTGGGAACAACAACTCATGCTTACACCTGTATGAGTGCTGGGTACACTAGAGAAGATAACATTAAACTTTCATGGTTGATGCTTAGGTCAAAGAAACCACAGCAAGCAACAATATCATCTACTGCTTTTTCATAAATGCACAGTGAGCCAAGCCAGGAAAGCACACATTAACACTTACAAACGCAGACCCAGAATGCATGCAAGTAATACTGAGGCATTTGAAATACATTTCCAACAACGGATGGGGACACTGAGTCTTAATTTCCAAACATAGTTTGCCATCATTTGGTTCCATTTTCTCTCCATAAAAAGGATAAACTGCCCAAATAAGGTTGATAGTCTTAAAATCAAAAGTAACAAGCAAAATGGTACCTACTAGACTAAGTACTAAAGTATATGAATCTCAAAACATCCTTTACTCTTCTTTCCAGCTGCATTCATTAAAGAATACAGCTAGCTCTAATACAGGAAATTATAGACCCTCTGTGAGAAATGTATGTCAGGTGCCAAAAGCATTTAAATTCTATCTTTTTCCAATTCATGAAGCTCATTGTAGCATTGTATTGTTGCATTATTAGATTTATGCATTTAGCAAGCAAGCATATTATAAGAGTGGCTGTAAGTAATTACTCTTTTCTAACAGTGGGAACCACAGTATTGTCCATGCTATGTCGTTTTTATGAGAAAAATAGTCTGTTTTTTAAAAGATACTTCAATGTTTAAATAAATATCCAAATATCCCATTTGTTAATAAACCATAGTACTAACTTGTAGGAAAAGCAAGGCAAATAGAAACTGAGGGTAAGTGACATAATGCATCCATTACAGAGTATTGACTACGAGACCCCATCCAGAAAAGATTGTTTATATACTGACATCACATTCATTTGGGGATTACGTCTTTGTAGGACACGTTTTTAAATGTGATTTTGAAAACCAGGAAAATCAAAGGTAACTTCTTATTTTCTGTAACTTTTTCATTTGTCCTCTTGAAAGGGTCACCGTGTGTATGGAATGTTCTGTCAGGAAATTATGGTGGTGGAACACTTGATTAGTCTAATTGCTTAATGGCTGTATCAGTTTGCAAAAATTGAGTCTTACAGAGAACATTCTCAAACCCAAAATCTTGCTTTCCAGACATCTACCAAATGCTCCCTGATGGAATTGTCTTTCTGCACCAGGAATGCTAGCATTCACTAGACAGAGATCTGAACTTCGGAGGTGGCTTAATTTCCTGAAGTTTTTCAATACATTTATTTAGCCTTTCCTCAGACAAAATTTCATGCAGATTAGTGAGGGCTTTGCATAAGCAAGATCTCTAGAATACAGTTTTACATGTACTATATGAGCCTAAGTACCTAATCCATCTGGTCCTCGCATTCATGATTCTCTGCAAACACTTTAAAGATAGTACCATCCATATAGGATGTTCTTTTTACTCACTGTACAAACAAAGCTAAATAAACTTTATGAGTTAAATGTATCTGTGCATGGTATAACTAGATCCCAGGGAAATTCTTCATAAATTTCCTAGTTTAATTACAAAGTTTAAACCCAGTTACTAATACAATGGCACTTGTGGTCCTTCAAACACAGGAAGGGACTTTGTTCAGTTACACGCAAAATAATGTCTGTGTCAGTCTACATACTCAAACCCTTGCTCACATTTCTCATGCAAGAATCTCACTGGAAGTGTGTGGGTTATGCAAGCGCGTAAGCACTCAGTTTACCTGGACTTGACTCTCTAAGACATTAGATGTTATTAGCTCCGTAGAACAGCAGCATAACACAAAAAAGTCCAGAACTGTAGCCACGTGGCATTTATCAGTGTTACAAATACTGAAGTCTAAAGAAACTCTCTTGTGATTTCAATCAGCAGATGAACGAATCCAATGAGCACATGAACAGATCCTGAAGTCTGTGAAGTCTACCGTGGTCTGATGGAATAGAAGTCACCATTGAAACATATGGCATGATTATTAGCGTTTTACACAGAAGAATCCCTCCAAGGAGGCAATTGAGTAAATGTTTTATTTTTTCATTAAGTTTTCTGTTCCTCACTTTTTGTTGCTCTGCTGTCACCAGCGAAGAGCAGCAAGAAGATAAGACACCCCTGTAACTATCTGTTGGCAAGGATAAATAAGAGCAAAAAGTTGTGTTTTATGAGACATCCTGCTTTTACAGATGCTGCTGAAATGTTGTTGCTAAGTACCTGGGCAGTTCACAAATAAATCCTTCCAAAAGCATGTTTTTACACAACCACAAAATAAATTAAACTATCCAAAATTGATGCTGCTAATTAAAATAGCCCCTGTAGGAGGGCAAAGTAGCTACAAGGCTGAGGTAAACATGATGCTTTTTTATTGAACAGCAGCTGATTAATTTTATACCCTATTTACATATATTTGCTAGTATCATCAAAACCTAGGAAAAAACACAATTTTGTACTCATCAGTTAAAGACTCCACACTGATAGTGGTCCATCCATTTTAGGACACCAGCAAGCTCTCTTGCTTTTATAGAAAGCCAGTAGCATGACACTTCCATACTAAAAAATATGCCAGCATAGGAAATTAGGAGTAAGAAATATGCAGTCCTTTATGTATCTGGATCAAAACATTGTATGCCAAAGTCATAATATTGGAATTATATGAGTTGTGAGACACAAGAAAGGGTCTATAAAGGGTTAAACATACATTATACTACATGGTCTCCTAATAGGAAAGTGCTGTTCATGAGAGAAATAAACTGATCACTTACTACGGTGCCAGGAGCAAGCTTAAAAGTCACTTTTATTCAGAAATGATCATTTTAATTTTAATGGATGATACAGTTTCATTTCGACCAGCTGTTCAAGATAAATTTTTCTCCTGACAATACAACTCGGAAAAAACCCAATACTTAACATCCGTGTCGCCTAAAAAGTCAATCTAAATACACCTCAAGACAAGTGATAATCTTGCCATGGTTGATTACACAACTTGTACCACAACCTTAGGAGTTTATGGAAGCCCATGGAACTGCGTAAGTCTACTTGGCCTAAAAAATGAGTTACAGATACACAGAGCTCTCCTTTCAGTGCCTTTATAACAAGCATCAAAGTGAAAAATGAAAACCTGGATAATGCAGACCTCCCCACCTCGCTTTGGCAGTCAGCAAGCAAGGCACTGGTGCATTTCAAGGTCTTGCAAGTACAAGGTCTCATTAGATACAATATCCTTAATAACCTAGCAGTGAGCCACTCTCAAGATTGTCTTTCACCCTATATTCCATATAGCAATTCCGTGGTGCCCTTGTTTGCTCTCAGATGAGCAAAATGAATTGGACGCAGGGAAGGCTTCTTGAGTGTAGACCCTTGACCATGAAATTTTCTTACGGATGCAGTCTGTAACCTATGGCTCAGCCTTTCCACAGTTACTTAATTATTTCATTTTCCTTTCTACTCTGGACAGAAGCACTTCTCTATCAGACTTAAGTCTGGCAGGGAGGTTGCAGTCTGCTCACTTATTTTTTTAAGAGCTGAATGAAGTGCACCAACACTGGTGGCTGCTTAGTAAGTCATAGAACCATTGCGCAGGAGAACCTCCATTACCTCTTTGTTCCTTAGGCTGCAAAAGGACTATACCATTCTTCTTTCTTTTTGCTCACTTACTGGCTTATTTTCAGAAGTCGGTGGTATGCTCTCATTCCCTCTGGGCTGCCCCTTCTCACGGCTCCACCGGCTGGCAGAGTCCCTGAGGATGCACCCAGCAGCGGTAGGCTGCAGTTGTAACACCACTGCCTATGCACGGGGTCAGGAAACCACACAGACTGGTCAGGATGGGCAAACCCCAACATTTGCGTTTGGAGAGCACCTGGTATACTCCCCAGACAACATGTCCCTGCTTAGAACAAGCTGTGTGACAACTAAAAGGCCAGACACTGAGCTATGGAGTTGTGGTCTGCAGCCTCTGCTGTTCCTGTGAAGCAGAAGAGCAAAGCTCCAAACACAGGCCGCTCCCATACAATTTTTCACTCTTTGCACCAAGAACAGTATTGGATTTTTGATTTAGGTCTAATGTAAACCTGGAAAACTGTTGTCTTTTACCACTGAAATGAAATTCACTTTTCCTTCATAAGAATGAATAAATGGTAATAGAGAAATATTGTTTCAGACCCTATAATAAAATGTACACTTAACTGAGAGTTTAAGTTAAAGCTAAAGGTGTTTGCACATGTGCCAACAGGACTGTATTCCAAGATGTCTCTTTCAACAGCTAAAGATAGACCTAAGTCAGAAATCTGTACAGAGATAATGTAACACAAGATTCAAAGTTTGCACAGGGGCAACACAAAATTCAAAGGTTTTTGTCTCCTGGGTTCAGACCAGGCTCATTTCCAACCACACCCTGGCCATCGGCACTGCCCTCCTTCTCCCTCCAATGTCCACAGCATACACTGTAGCTTTGTCCGGTGGTGATCTCTAGCTGGGATGCAAAGATTGGCTTTGCAAGTAAAATAAAAGGAAGATCTAACGGCAGGAGGTTGAAGCCACACAAAAACAGACCAGATTTTGTGGGTAATTAGCTGCTGGAGCAATTACCACAGGCTGCAGTACACTGCCTGTCAAGAGCAGTCTCAGTATCTGACATTTTCCCTAAGAGAGAGGCTCTAGTGCAACGATGAACTGATCCTGGTGAGCTCAAGTAGCATGTTTATGTTATGGATGAAACTAGATGGCCACAGTGGTCCTTCCAGGCATTACCACCATGGATCTACATGCAAACTTTCCTCTGCCATAACTCCCTTTCGCTCATGCACTGCAAGGAGAGCAAGAACCATACCCTGAACAAAGAGAAGACCGTGCCAGAAACCTGTAACATTATATCAAACACGGATTTTGCCCTTATCCTTCACTGAATTCCAGTAGCAAGCAGAAATTCCCACGGATGCGCAGTGGAGGTGAAACATCTGCCCGATGACAGGACTGACGATGGGCCTCCTGCACTAAGATACAGCACCGGGAACACTAACCGTTCCTCAATGCCGAGCGGCATCTCTGCCAGCCATCCCCACGTCTCTAACTTTCCACAGCCAGGCCCGGACTGCGCCTCACTTCCTGATATTCAGTTACATCCTGTCGCCTCTGGAGCGAGGCCAAAGTTCTTCTGAAGAATGAAAAACAGTTAAAGTTAGAAATAGAAACCTTATAAAGTTCAGTAGCTGGATCGCGTTACATGGTAAGCAGCTCCCAAGCCAGCACAAGAGGCTGCTCCAAGCTTCCCATGGTCAGCTCAGTATGTCAGGTAAAGGTTTTTACTCGGCTGAGGAGCACGTAGTGAATGCACACCGAAGCGATCAAACGATGTTCCACTCTACGCTGCGGTGGCGGCACAACCCTCATAAATAAAGCAAACGGCTTTCTTACTTAAGGATATATCACATAAACAGGACTTGCATCATGTGAACAGAGACTGTAGTGTAGTGTGACACAGAGACTATTAATTTCAGGACCTTCTGGAATGTGACATTTCACTACAGTACACTGAGTCCATCTCCTCCCGATGCCACATGATCCAACATCTTTTAGCTTTCCATCTCGGTGGTTCAGCTGCCGTAGTGGAAGCATGTAGTAGGGCTGGATTTCAAACTATGTAAAGGCGGCCTCCCATCTATGTAAAATTTTCAATGCATCTTCAGAAACTGTTTTACAACCAAGTTTTAACTGTAACCTGCCTATTCTAGTGGTGCTAACAGTAGCCGGTCACGGCACAGTGCAAGAGGAGGGTGCACTGCTTGCCCACACCATTTGCACAGCTCAGCTCATGCAGGCAAGCCACGAGGCACCTGGAGAAAGCTATTCAGCCAGCCTCAGAGCATCGAAAGGTATTTGACTGGACGCAGGAGGTGGTATTTGAGGAGTAGTGCTTGTCAACCTGAACTATGCCGGGCACTGTCTGGCCCGCTGGCCCCTGGTGCTCCACAGTTTGCCACCAGGACACTGCAGGCACACAGCTAGGTGGAAGCATGGCTGGGTCTCGGTCCCACGCGCTACAAACCAGCCAACAGAACCATCCTCAAATCAAAACACATGGTTAAAGCCAATCCGAAAAGGACACAAGCCATAGTCCCCCATCAATGCAATCACAGATTTGGCCTAAAACAGTGTAATTCAAATCTGTGCCTTTTTTCAGCCACAATCCCTCTAAAATCTTGCATGCAGAGTTCTCGGTGAAGCTTTCGGACAAAGCAAGCACACTCAGAAGGCATGTGTTGTCCATCTTTCATTTCAGACTACACTGCACTCACAGCAAACCATTTTAAGGGGATGTCACTTTACTAGAAATCTATGGGATGGTGATTGCCCCAATTAATCTTCCTGACTCCAGCATAGATTAACTTTTAAGATCAGTTCTCAATATAGGCAATTACAGTTCACCAATTAGGCAACAACACACAACAATGCATTTCTGAGCACTTAGAGCACAGACCAGTATTACAAAGCCTGGTCCTTCAGGACAACCGATTTCAACTGAACTATGAGCACAATTATCTTTGGGCTGCTACTTATTATTGCTCCTATTAAATGGAATTTGTAAACGCAGATAAAGAAGTTGGCTAAACCTGTCCCTGAGCAACTCGTTCAGAGAAAACCCCATCATACCCCTACCTGTAACTGCAATATTGCTAAGATTAATATTTCAGAATGACAGTTTTGTATGAAAAAAAGGACTACAACAAGAAGCAAATTATTGGTACACACACTGTCATTGACAGCCAAAAGGAAAGCTCAAACAAATCTTGTAAATCTACTTTGTAAGGACATCAAAAAAGCCAAACTCGTGTTCCCAAACATCTGAAATCCGTATAGCCTTACCTATATACGCTGTCTGAGCATCACAGCTGTATTTCTAAGCTCTGATGCAAAGTCTGCTTCCCAAAATAAATCCCAGGAGTGACCACAGGGATTTAAGCGACCTTTGGGGAATACAGAGGACAGGATAATAGCTGGATTTTCACTCCTCAGATTTAACAAGCGGCAATCATACAATCACTCACTTCCCAGCTCCACCAAGGCATGGTCACAGCCAAGCCACCACACATTTTCTAATCCGTACTGGAGCTTAGCATTTCTGACACTGGACTTCAGAAAGCTATAGCTCAATAAACACTTCCAAAATTTGGGGGAATCTCCCTAGTAAGAATAGGAAAATATACAGAAATGACAATTGTATTGCCGCCTTTGTTTTTTTGGTGTCCTTTTTTTTTTTTTGTTCCAGCTGGCACAGGGGGCCACGTAACCAGAAGTCAGTATAACATGGTGCTCTGGCAGCCTGATTATCATTCAAAAAACTTCTCCCCTCTTTAGCATTGCATCCTCATATTAAAAATAATGTTCCTGCACTTAGCCTTCTTATTTTTAGTGTACTAGAAACACATAATCTGTGAGCTGTATGTATATTCAATAGTGCCATCAAATAAATTATTATTATGGCATGTGTACTTTTTCCCTCCTTTTCTGATTTATAATGGATTTTAGCATTGTTAAAATTGCAGTTAGTCTGTCTACAGTCTCATAATTCTTCTCTCAGTCAACTGAAACTACAGTCTTGCAATTTTTAAACCAAATTACTACTAGAATGTGTAGAAATCAGAATTTTAATAAGATTTCTATGTTACAAACATTTTAGCTCAGAAATATTTGGAGTCAGTCTTGGAATAGGATTAGCCTCTGCATATTTTAATTTAACATATAAATGAAATATAGGATCTCTCATCATAATTAAATTTGAACTATTCAAGATTATGACTGTGAAAGTGCTCTACACGCACATCTACACAGATTACTCAAAGTCAGTAGACTCTGTAGCCTACAAACAGAACACGCCAACCCCAAAGTCTTTACCGTTTTTCAAACTTTTATCTTCAGAAAAGCTAAAATACAGGCAAGGCAACTGCTTGGCTAGAAGAAAACTCATCACACAAGCTTCTGCTTGAAGGCTCAGGATTATGCACTTCATGTGTTAGCAGGTAAACTAAGACTGTGCTGTGTTTTGATGGATTTTAAGTTAGATTAAATTAATGATGATGGTCTGACTGATTAGGATAAGCAAGGAATTGTAGACCTGGGATTTCTCCTGCATCACTGAGGTCAGTAATAGCTTTGCCATTGATTTTAATGAGATGAGGACTAGGCCACTGATGAACTGCAACAAATGAAGGCCAGCAGATCAGAGTGGAAACAGGGCAAGGGCAGAAGCTTGTGTGGAGCAAAGGGATTGGAAAGGAAATTGAGAGCAAAATCAGAAGCAACCATTACTGTCACCAGTGGCTGCCCTGCAGATAACCAAAACTGCTCTTTTATCTCAGCTTAGCACTTCAGGTTTGCCTTTACATGCATCTGGTTGAACACAAAAAGACCAGTATTTTCAAGATGATGCTATGTACCTCATTATTTGGACACTGCATTACATCTCACATGGCTTCATTTCTTTCCTCTGAAATCTAATTTCTAGTTTCTTTCTTTGCCCTTATGTATGCATCGTGTACAAAAAAAATCCTAAAGGCCAGGTAATATATATATATATACAAAAAAATGTAATACATATAAACAACAAAAATGCTTCACCCGTTGAAGTTCTGTAAGCTTCAAGAATCCTACCTCCATGACTACCTTTCCTGCTAACAGTGCTCAGCACTGGATCCAGATATTTTTCTACTGTTTCTGCTAGCTACAAACCAATCTCGTACACTGCAGAATTTCGCACAAATGATTGTCCAATGGAAATATGACAATAAAATTAGGATTAATGCTTCCATATCACAAACAACAGTACTCATCTCAACAGAGACTCTACCTAAGTTTAAGTGTCTGTTTCTGCAATTCTAATTATTCAAGTTTCCACTGACATCAGCAATGGGGAATCGGGTTCTAAGAAAACTTCTATACCAGTAGGTCACCCATTGATTTGAATTTGAGCTTCCAGCAAGTCCCGGGCTTAGCAGCAGACAGACTGCATCAGCCTGAACAGCAATGGGAGACAGTTAACAAAGCAAAACATGATTAATAAGGTACTTCTCCATCCAAAAGGTGCATCTTAGGCAACCTCCTATAAAGCTTCCACTGTCTACAGCAAACAATTTTTGCCCAGATTGGGAAGTGCCCCTGTAGGAGAATCCTGCCTACTACGTGATACGTTAGCATCTAATAATAGTTACAGTGCAGAACTATCAGCTGCAACTGCAGCAGCTCGCATATTGTGACAAGGAAATAAAGTTCCCTGTTATAGAAATCCTATATTGTATTTAATTATGCAATTCTATTTTATTGTATTAGTGAGTGGTTGGGCATAGTTAGCAGCTGCTGGGATTTCTAAAAATTAGAAGCACAAAATTCATTCTTTCCAACAGCTGATTACTTTTTATGATTCTATGGGGTTTTTTTCTGAGCTATGGAAATTATTCTATTTTTGGCCTATTTCTCGTAGAGACTCTCCAGCAGCAGTGATCCCCTCTCTTGACACCATAATCCACAAGCACACAAAGAATTTCATCTTAGCAGAGTCACTGGGCCAAATTAATCCGTAGCATAAACTCTTATAATTTATGCAAATGCAGGGCAATGTTTACATCTAAGATGAATTTGACCCACACTGAATGACTGCACCTGGGGTTTTGTTTCATTTTTAGAGCTGAGTCAAGTGTTCACAGCACTGCAGAGTGAAATTTTACACTCAGCAGAACGTGTAACATTTCGTAGCATCGAAGACAAACTGCGTACTCCTACGGAACAAACTCGTGTTACACGTCCATGCCCTAATGGCAATCAAGTAGCACACACCACCTTCCTCTCTTTCAGCCTGGGGCAAGCTTTTCCACTGCCTGGCTTGAGCTAACACCTACCAGCAGAGAAGAGAAGAGAATGCAGGCAGAGATGAGCAGCAACTCCTTGCTGCCTTACCTGCTGCACACAGAGACGCGCCGCCTTCCCCGTCGGCCAGCTCAGCCATGGCAGAAACGGGAAATTCACTGCAGCCAGGAAACTTTCAGTAGTGGGGTGCAGGGAAAGACAGAGATGTTTGGGCTGTTTGAAACCAGGAGGGGAAATGGGAACTAAAACTGTGATGCAAAATCTACAGTAAACATAGGCAGCCCCTCTCTATGCCTCTTACAGAAATAAAATTCCTCTGACTTCAGGGACAAGTACATGCTTCAGGGCTACAGGACAATTACAGAAATATGATTTAATAATAGACATGAATACATTTATACACACACAAAGCAAAATACTAACTTGGTAAAACTAAATAAACAGTAAATAATCTTTTATTCAGTCTCTTTTTTCGTGCCTTGGTATGCAGTCTGTGTTATTGTGGACTCTAAAAATGAAAAACAAAATGTAAAATTGTTAATAAATTATAACATGCAGAGTCCTTCCTTTTGCTGAAATTCTTCATAAATGAGACCAGAAGTAGAGGGATGCAGTGAAACAGGGCTTGACAGGAAAAGCGTACCTTCACAGTGAGAGACACTGACCAGCTAGAGAAGATCATTTTCAGCATGGAAATGAATGGGACATTCTTAATGCTGTGAAATCCTGGCAGCTACTTATGTGCTTCGGCGTGGCTAAAGAAGCTTATTTCAATCACCCACCATCTTTACTTTAGAGACCTCCCAAACACACAGTCTCAGCACTGTGCTCATTTTTCTACACGTATTATTTTACTGCATCTGGTGAAAACAGGGGCAAGCTTCAAATGCTCATGACTGTTTTCAAAATAAACACTGCCTGCCTAACAAACTCATTTCTACAAAAAGAAAAATGCTATTAATTATTCAGTTTCTCTCTCCCACCTTCTTTGTTCTGGTTTGGTTTCTCTGGAGTTAAGTCTCACAATGAAATTCTTGGCTTCTGTTCACATTTTCACCACCGGCATGGTTATTGAATCACTTTTACACTGCTTAAAACACCCGTGTTAATTTGGACACGCTATGCCTATCAGATCAATGTAATTCAAGTTAAGATTGGGTATGCTTTTCATTATGTCAGCCTAACAACCACTGAAAATAACAAAAATAGCAACTTCACTTCACCTGCTTTAATACAGATTTTATACAGGCATAACACACGTTCAGCTCACGTTTGACTCCAGCCTAGCATTCAGCAAGCAATTCACCTGCTGACATTTATTTTTGTTAAGCAATCTAGCAGGATTGGAGTTGCTTTTCTTTATCTACATGACATGATGGTATAGACAGACATTACGGGATTAGGAAATATTTCATTCCTGAAATGAAGTTAGAGGGTCAGTGTCTAAAATGAGTTATTACAGATCTCTACTAGGAGATTAAATATTATCCACCAACTGAAAACCAGTGATATAAAATACGTAATTATTCTGCAGTATGTGATTACAATATACTCTTCACATCACTTATTACAGCACTGTGTTACCAACGTTTTCACAAACTAAAAGCTATTAAAAGAGGCACCTAAACCAGAAAATATGCTACAAGAAGCAAACCCACAATGGGATTATACTGAGGGTTTTCCATCTAGACATTTCCAGTGTGGAAAAGGAGGAGCATGCAGGGATTTTGTTTAAAACTCTGTGATTAAAACAAACAGAAAAAAGCAGACAAGTAATAAAGATCTCAGGTCTCCCTTAAAGCAAAGCAAAAGAGCAGTTTCTCTATAAAAAAAATCATAAATATGCATTACCAGGAGGAGGAAAAATATTAAATGACATGTGACAAGCCTTGCTATAACCATATTTTGACATCATAATGTCAATTAAATAGTCCCACTAACTCTACAAAGCACCTTAAAAGGTAATAAGGGGCATCATTTAATGTCAAGCAGACAAGAATCCCAACAGGAAGGACATGGAGCCTGACTACCTCTTAAAGTACACTGACTGTGGACAGGCACTACTGATACCATTTCAATGTTCAAAGTCAGTATGGCTTACTCTGCTATCTCATTACTAACATATGATAGACATGTAAAGAAAGACGTGAGATCAGCTGTTTATATCTCATGTCTCAGGCACTTCACTCAACTCTCTGAACAGATTTATTATTTACTTGCCTGCTAATAAAACTAGCAGCTTTACCAGTCAGTACTTTTTCCCCAAGCTTTTGAACTCCACTGAGATTTGGAGGCAATTAACATTCACCAGTAACAGAGCAATCAACACGGGGATATCTAATGGGACTGGACAGAATCCAAAAACAGGTATTAGGATAATAGTGAGTCACTGACATAAGGTTATGATGTTAATTTTGGAGAGGAGAGCAACAGTGAGTTTTCAATAGCAGTGTCTGTGATTGCTGTCACATTAACATAACATTCTTTTCTATACGGCTGTCTTCTGAATCCGGAATGTGTTCAAAACTGAAAACAGCTGACAACACCCAGAATTAACTCTCTATTGCCTATTGCTAAAAAGCCTGCCCAACCAAATTACTTAGGTGACTGTTTCCAAATGCTTTTCTTCAAAGAACAAATAAAAATACTAATTTAAAAATGCCAAGAATTGCTAGCAGCTGTATATTATCTATGCATGGTACATTCAGAGAGAGATCTAGTTAATCCAGACATCTTCAGATTAAAAAGCCAGGGATATTCCTGGAAGCAGCCGCCCTATGAGGAATGGTTGCCATCTAATCAGGTCTCTAACTAAGCAAGTTTAGGCTGCAGGTTGGATCCCATAAAGGGCTTGGGCACCTAGGTTAGGCATTGCAAGGCATATGTTATTAGAAAGTTGGTCCCAAAAGGGAACATGGCCCATCCCTGGAAACTTTCACAGTCAGGGTGGACAGGGCTCTGAGCAACCTGATCGAGTTGAAGATGCAGGAGGGCTTGGACTAGATGACATTTAGACGTCCCTTCCAACCCAAAGTATTCTATGGTTCTATGATTCTATGAAACGCAGAGGTAGATGGGTAGGCCCCAAGGGCGTACAGAAGCCAACCTCAGAAGAGCACTGGAGGGTGAGAAACCTCAGAAGACTCCCTGAGCACATGGCCACGTAGACAAAGAGGAAAGCTTACTGCTAAGTACATTCCAAGTCTTACGCCCTTCCAAAATTCCCCAAGACAAGGCATCAGGTGTTTGTCTCCACCCACAGCCCAGAACCCTCTCCTGAGCTAAGAGTTTACTTCTGTTCTTTGAAAGCAGCAGCTCCCTACAGCATCATCTAGCAGAGGAGATGTTGTCAGTACCTGTTACACCATACACTGGTGGTTAGGGCAAGAGAAAGGTGGGACACCTAGACTCAAAGCTCTTCCCAGCCCAAGAGCCCAGATTCAAGTGTGTGTCTCCCATGAGAGCCAGCAAGCCATAGGTGACACTGGTGATAAGTACTTTCCTTTGGAAGCTGTGTCATTGGGGAGCTAGACACTTGAGATTTGGAGTGCCAGGAAGAGTAATATAAGCAACAGTCTAATTTTGTAGCACCATGATTAGGGTCAAGGCATATTGGATCTTCCAGATGGGCACTGTTAGGATTAAGCAGCCTTGAAGAGGAGTGCAGGCCAATGCTTCCAAGTCCATTCCGACTGCGTACATTTCATCGAAGTTAAAAGACAAAAGCAAGGGGCCACAAGCAGCAGTATTAAACAGAATTGTTATTTTTCACAGATTACTAGGTCTCAGAAAAAGGCACTGTACAAATGTAGCCTCTTCTACAAACATATGGCATTTGCTATCAGCACCATATGTAGCTTCCGTACTTAGCGAAAGAGCATCCATTCTCCTAACACATATACTATATTTATTAAGTTATGCTGTACCTTCCATAAACATCCACTGTTTTTACAACGTTATGTTCTTTACACAAAAGCCTCTAGAATTTGCCAAGTAAAAGCTAATAAAAGCATGGAAAGGAACTCAGTGTTTCACTTACAGCGTTCATTTCACTTCATCCTGCATCCAAATGTAGACATCAGGGGTGGGACACATCAGACATTTCCCTTTGCCAGGAAAGCAAGAACAGCGTATATAAACTAACTAAAATGACAAAAATATTTAGCTTCTCACCATGAAAGGCTGGCACAATAGCATATAATACATAAGGATTACACAGCTTTACCCTCCTAGTCTGAAGGATCATTTTAAAATTAAAGACATCTACATGGCATTAGACATGCTTCCAACTGAAGCTGTCCATATTTTTACAAAAGCTGAACATGCATCCGGTTCACTGAAGGACCAGACTCTTAATGCTAAATGAAACTGGGAATTAAGACTTCTTCCATTCCTGGGAGTTGTGTTTTTCTGGTGACCTAAGCTCCACTGACGCTAAGAGCCCCACAACCTTCCTGCCTGTTTGAGCACAGCCTGTCTCAGCCTTTCAAAGCAACTTCCATTCCCATTACCGACACGGTTGAATCTCCCCGCTTCCCCTCCAGCCCTGCCACCCCGAGAGAGATGAGTGCTGCAAGTTCAAGAAACTGCTTGCCAGGATGGTTCTCTCTTCATGTGCAGCCATTTGCTGATCAATGGCAGGTTTTGGAGACTCCATCAGCCTTGCAGCATCCCCCAGTTTCTTTCCTAGGGGACTGGGAATAGTTTGTCGTAGAAACACAGAAATAACTCAGGCAGGCGCACAAAGCTGAAGTCATGTTGGGGGACCCTCATGTAAGTGAGAAGGACACCTTTGGGTTCCCACAGCATCCTGCATCCCACCAGTCAGACAGCATGCTCCAGGTCAGGCACTAAATGGACATTTCACATCTCTCATGGCAATTTTTACCACCTCACGTGTATCTTGCTTTCTTTACTGTATCTGTCCTTTCTGGACTGAGATTTGAACAAGAGAAATTGCTCAGATGCCCATTTATTTTCACTGTTATTCCTATCTCTTTACTGACCTGCATATAGTCCTAAGCTGGGTTTTAGTATTTCATTCTTCTGTGTTCCTCTCTTCTCCAAAAGGGCATTCCTATATTTGGAATCATTCTTGAATCGCTCTGTTTGCAGCCACTCTTAATGCACAAAATACAGCATTTAAACATAAATTATTCAAGAATTGTCCAGAAAATACTGACTATTGTCAGCCTTGGGGAAAAAAACATCACTTTAAATATACTCTGTCTTAATACCCTTCCACTGGCATCTGCTGCTGGTCTGAGACATGGTACTGTCTCAGTATATAACACACTAGGTTATAGAGACCTTTGATTTGCAGTAGTGGCTATTATGTGTTTACACATTAGTGTCAAACACCAGCTTACCCAATATTGTGTTTTGAGCAGGGGCTGAGGCTGCTCCAAGTCAGCCTATCACACACTGGCTGCTTCCACAGCTCTGGAGGGGAGAAGTGCAATCTTCTTCGCACGGTGAAAGGTAAAATAACTATTCACTACCTATTTCCCCTCTTTCTGCTGCAACAGTTAAATATTTTTCCACTACAGCCACAAGACTACAAGATTAAAGAGCTAAGTGCAGTCATCCGCTTCTTCAGCATGGTCCCGCCACACGTCTCCATCACTGGCTTCCCCCAAAGCCACAGTGGTAGAGATTAAAGTGCTTCTGGTCCACAGTAATCCAATCAGAGCTAGAAGGGCTTTAATCTCTGCCATTCTGTAGACAAACATTTTGGCAAAATGCCTTCCTTATGGTATTCTGAATTCCACCTGGGCTGCGCTCTTGCTTTAACAGGGATTGGGGCTGTCTAGGATTATCATTTCACCCAGAAGGGTGACAATTCCTGCCTTTTCCCTTGGATTAAAAAAGAAAACACCTAACTGCATATCCTGCTACATGGACTATAAACTGGTCCCAAGTTGTACACCAGGAAGCAATGCAAATTCTCTGGACAAAAGAAGATGGAGAGAATGCACTTTCTAAAATAAATCTGAGACAAAGAGGGGTTTATTGTTCACAGTCCCAAAGGACTCAACGTTTAGGTCGCCCGCCACCTCCTAAGAGAAGGAAGGAAACCTCTACAACCCATCCATGTAGAGTGATCCTATTTTAAAAAAATGAGGTGACAACCAATTGAAATTCTGGAGCAAAAACAAGTCTCTCCAGCCCACGGAATTTGCATTATGCCCACAGGTTAGCACAAGACTGTTCAAATTCTGCCCTGTCATATAGATAGGATATGGCATGATCTTCCTTGAAATGTTAGAGTTATGTACATCTGTTTGTGTCAACCACATTACTCATAAGCAGTGAAGGAAATTTTAGCCAGAAAGGCTGACACAGTCATCCTGGAAAAAAGTGTTTTTTAAAAAAAAATTTTTCACTGGGATGGGGTTCTGCAGTATTGACTGTTTCACACTTTTTTCCTGGATGGGAATCACTGATGAAATAAAGGATTTTCCCTATCACATATAATAATCACATATTATCACTATCTCCACATATCATCCCTGTTCAGCGAGTAGGAAGGGATCATCATGCTTGCCTCTCACTAGAGAAAAAGCAGCACTGAATTAGCCTGTGTTTTTCCTTAAAGAGCAAACGGGAATATCTGGCGAGGGAATCAATAGGGGGAAAGAAAAGAAAAAAGAAAAAAAGAGAGATGAAAGAATATTATTCTAAAGTCAATGTGTAAATCTTCAGCTGTACAACTAACTCCCACTTGCATTAAAGGGATTTGCACAGCTAAAACCTCATGCATCAAGTTGACAATATAGCCATAAAGATGTGAAATCTGGAGGGGGGGGGGTGTTATGGTGTGGGATTTCTTAAATTTATTTATTACAAAATAAACCTATTTTACAAAAATGGGTTTTTAAATTTTTACAACAAAAGGTGAAAGTATATACAGCAACATGATTCCATTAGGCCCACACAGCTGGGGCCTGGACACCTAAAAGGATTTTTCCATCTGGCAACCAGGTATGTGTCGCACCCGCTCTCTGACAATGGGCTATTTTCAACTTTTGGGCTAAATCTATAGGCTGAATCAGGGGTGGAATGTTCCCATAGCCCCAAAGCAACTCCCTTCGCAAGGAACCTCGATGGCACTAACAGAAATAATCTAAAAGACTCTGCCTTTTCCACTGACATTTTCCAGGAGGATGCAACAGGTGGAAAATTCCCAAGCAGCCCACAGTCTTTACACACGTTGTGCATCCTCACACCAACTGCCTAAACGTGCGAAGATAAATCTTCGTCCCCCAAGCCCAGCCCCGGCTGTAGGCAGGGCATATAAACACAGAAAGAAAACACTATTGTGCTTAAGGGCAGTGGAGCCATAGTTGGGCTGCAGGTATCTGAACTCAGGTGCTCAGTGTGGCTCCAGAAGAGCATGGCAGCGGGGATGCTTGCTCCCTTCTCGCCATCTGGCCGATGGTTGGTCCACTGGAGGTTGTGCCAAACTGCTGGCTACAGGCACAGTGATCATGTCACAGCAGTAATTAGCAGTAATTATTGAGTAAGACTGAGGAGAACTGGGTGTCATGTTTAGCCACGGCACTGCTGCTTCACAAGGTGCAGAGGAAAAAACTGTGCACAGGAAGACAGGCACAGAGGCCTTTCTTCCTCTGTAGAAGTGGAAGAGGAGATCTAGCTTACCACGTCTACTGGGAGCTCTGCTACACCACAGGCTTATTATGAGTGACAGGTTGCACCAAAAGACCAAAACTGAACTTTGTACTCTCTGAGAAAGCAGGGGCAACCAAAAGTTCCTGAGAAGATTTTAAAACCTGTGGCAGGTTATAATAATTTTCTGCTTTCAAGTTACCAAGTCAAGTTTTGTTAGGTACCAAAAAGGCAGAAATACTGGTCAGCATTATGCTGGTGAGACCATGTTAACGGCCCATGTACTATTTGTACTCTTCTCACCTGCTGTCTCTGCTTCTTGATTATCACTGCCATGAACAACCCCAGCAACTACGGCATCAATGAGCGCGTTTTTCTGAATACGCCTCAAACGTCAGGCAGTATTTTCCCTCATATCTATTATCAGCAGATTTAAAAGTGACCAGGCCGTGTCTCAATCCCAATGAAGCCAATGGAATTACGCTAGTTTTAAACAGTTGAGACTCTCATCCTAAGTGCTAAGACTATAGAATAAGTCCATCCCCAAAGCAGAATGAACCTCCTGTACAATTTTCCTGTTGTCATTCGAGGTACTGATACAAGAGTTTCACTGGATCTCCCATGGCATAAAAAGCTGCCACATCAGTGAACCAATATTGTTTGCCAAACTTCCAGCAGTAATTTGCTCTAATCAATAATTTTCATGTAACTTATTAATTGGCACCCTTTGCCACGTTTATCTCCACGACTTGCAGCATGCAATTTAGCCTATCAACTTACCTTAAAAAGAACAGTATTTATTATCATGATGAAGAGCTTATTGACAATGAGGATTTTCCACCCAAGTCAATAAAATACAGATTACTGTTTAAAAATTAAAAGTTCAAAGCAATTGCTTAAGAAGCAAAAAATGTAATAGAAACTTATCAAAGCTAAATAAGCAATAAATAAGACAGTATAAAAACTGTCAGAGCAACTTAGCATCGCCATTCTATTTGTGCTTCATTTTATTAGCTAATCAAAGTGTCATATTATTTCTACTGGCATCTATTTACTGCCATGTAATTTTGATAAGGGCACCATCTGTATTTATAAAAGCATTATCTTAATAGCTGTCTAGCAATCTGCAAACATAGGTGATATTTAACTTTTCTAGGGGGATCAATTTTAAACCAGGCAAAAGGACTGATATAAGTCAATATGCTCTGTTAACACACTGAGGGCCCTATTTGGATCTCCCCCTGCTATGTGCCATTATAGCAGCCTTACGGTTAAACCAAGGAAGGAGGTGAATTTGTTTGACACGCTGTGCACTCTTCTTCGCTTTATTAAGATGTACAGCCATGAATTTTGTTTAGCAGGGCTTAGAGCTGCCCAGATTTTAAATCCCTAGCAAAAAAAGGAATTGTCACAGAGAAGTCTTTTGCCACAAAGAAAGTTTGTTTAAGTGATAGCACTAATTTAGATTCTGTATGAATCAGGATTTTTCTCCTCTTTAAGGATTCCCTAGATAATTTAAGGCTGTAATTTTTTTATATACTAAGAGCAGCTTTGTTACACCTTTTGCACTGCACTGGGCCTATCTGTGAGTGAGGAGCTCCAAAAGCCGCCCCAGATCAAGCCTCTCCCATCCCAGAAGTGCCGCAACCCCTCAGATGCCTACATCCTCCTGGCTCCCAACTCTTGCATTTAATGGCACAGCTGCCCAGCCTCAGCAAAGAAAGTTAAGGTAGCTTCTAACTGGAGTCTGCACCAAGGTTTATTCCTGTGGGACAGGAGATACTTCTCCAACTCTCTCCTTCCAGAAGAAGGACCCAGACCTCAGCTCTCCCACTTCCTGGTCAAGTTTTCCCACAATACTAACACTATTGTTCTGAAGATGCAGTGCACGGTACTTTGTGCCTTGGGTGGTTTCAGAGGAATGTATGAGGCGTAGTGTGGGTCACCGTGAGCAGCTTTGGTACCCTCTTCTTCTTCACCCTGACTCTTTCTGCCATCACACATGGGCACCACCTCAGCTGCTCGGCTCCACGCAGCACCCAGGGACACCAGCTGCAGGCTCACGGCTCGGTTGGCACCTTCCTGCTACGGCATTGCCAGCGTTACCGCTCAAAACTCTCTCTGAACATCTCTTTTAAAAGACTTGGAGCTACGGGCAGCAGCAGGACTTAACACCTCCTTTTCAAGCAGCCTCTAGAGCAGGGACTTTCTGAAATGCTTATGCAGAATGAGGCACCCAAGCCCTGAAGCCTCACACGAGATTTAGGTACAGAAGACTCCTTGGATTTTGCTCGTTAGTTCTAGCTCTAACTCTTTGGTCAATGTGATGGTGAACTTCCATCGGCGTTAAATCGTTTGGGATCTCAAATAAACATATTGTCTAAAAGCATGGTTAGGGGGAAAAGAGCAGGAAAATGCAGTCCATCTTCCACTACACTACAAATACGTGTCAAATTCTGATTTTAGTACAATCATTTCTAATACATTTCAGTGTTAATTGCCATCTCCTATTTGACATAATAATTATACATAACTGAGTAACTATAAAATTGCTGCCTTATACTGCAAATTAGTAATTACAGTAGTAAACATTAACAACATGCCATATATAAAATAGTGATTTGTATACTGAAATGAATTAGAAATAATTGCAATGTGTGATAATTAAAATTATGCAAACATTAGCTATCTAATTGTTAGGTAGAATTTTTTTTTTTTTTTTTTCATTTAGATTCTCCCTTTAGAGGTTAGGAGATCATTATCTGAAAAATTTTTAAATGTGTAACTCAAACGCTTTTTTTAAAATCCAAGAGGGAATGAAGACAAGGAAGGTGTCCTCACTGAGCCCAAATGGGGATTTGGGGCAACGCCCGTCTCCACGGCTACACAAGCAAGGCTATGAAGAGAAAACCTTTAAGAAGATTTCCACAAACAAAGAGGAATCCTCCCCTTGCCTAATCTGCAGGATGGGCCATTACCCTTACAGCTCAGAAGTTTGTAACCAGAATTAGTCATGATCAGTAACCACAGCAGCCTCAAAGACACCTTCTTGCCACTGTGACCTCTTATGAATTTTGTGGAGTAAACTACTTGGAAGGGGCTCTGCAATGTCCGCCTCAGGCTGCAGCTGGCTTCTCGTGGGCCTGTCATCCTTTTCCTGTGGCAGGACTTGGGTGAACAATGATGGGTGTCCACCTCAGACCCTTCCTCTCTTCCCAGGTTCTGTACCTCTTTTTCTCTTGATCTGTGGTATGTGTCACTTGCTAAGGAAAGACATCTTTCTCTCTGTTGATCACTATGACATTTCCAAATTCAGATGTCTAACTTCAGATACAGAGCTTTGAAAATTCTTATCTTAGATTTCAATTTAGATATAGGTTTGGTAAAATGTTGACAAGCGAGAACTAGAAGGGAATATATAAAGGTTGGGCCAAAGTTTAAAATTAACACCTAGCACAACCTTCAAATGATGACATTCATGTCCAATACTAATGAGTACTGAAGTCTGTAATTCCTATCAGCTACATTGGGAGTTATAAGGACCATTTAGATTCAAGCTTCCTCAGAAGTAAAATAGGAGGAACTTCTGTCCTGACAAAATTTCCAGCTACTTGCAACTCCTTCCTCCACATTTTTGTATCCTGTATCTTTGTCCTCTTCTTCTCCAATGCTTATCTCCCTCCTAGCTTCATTTTTGCGGTGCTGTAGAAGGCCTAATGGAGAGGAGGGATTTGAGACATGAAAGTTGCTGTAGCATTTAAGCAAGGAACCAATTAGGTTGCTAAAATTATGTGATAACCCTGCATTTATCTCCTAAAGAACATCTTCAAAATTAGTGTAAGACTGGAGCACTAATCAGAAAACAGTCCAGATACATTATCAGCAACAGTGCAGTGAGAGGGGACAGCCCCTTTATGAAATTGTTTTCTTTGACAAAGGGAGTTTCTTAGTGCTGTAAATCTAACTCACATGAGTGATCATATAGCCACAGGTACAACATCCATTATTAACTAACTAAAAAGTATGCACCAAATCAATTAAAAACAATCTTTAAAAGAAGGTACATCATTTAATTGTACCTTGGTACAGCTCTGTTCTAATTTATCTTCTGGCCACTTTCAAGGGATTTTACTTAGGTGTTTAATCTAACATTCATTGCAAAGGGTAATTCTCATGAAATTGCTATGGCATCTCCTGTATCACTTAATGCAAATGCTTCAGTGCCTCGGCAATGGAGAGGAGCTTTTTCAATAAAGACACACATCAAAGTGCGGCATGAAGTGCTCTCTTTGTTCAAGTTGTTTTAAAAGCAGCAAAATGTTTCACAGTAACAAGACATTCAGGCTCTAACACCAGCTACATTTAGATGACAAATCACATTCCAAATAGCGGAATGTACATCGCATGTCCGTGATGCGATGAGGAATATGGGCTCCAGACATGTTTTGCATATAAAAGCACGCATGGACTCATGAATCGGCACAGAAGCACTAGATAGGAGCATGTCTGCATTATCAACTGATGTGCAGCATTCGGATATGCCTCTGACTTTTTTTTTTAATTATTCTTGGCTCCTAAATTCAGGTTTAGATACTTAAATAAACAGCCCAGTCATCCAAGATCACATAGGGGCAGTGCCCATTAACCTTACTATTTGTGTATGCTTATAGAGTGAATTTTAGCAGGTACCAAAGCAAAGAAGGACTACATCTACTGCCTGTCAGCAGGAGCTAAGTTTTTCCATTCATCTAGAAAATCATGGTGGTCAGCCAATGAGAGGGGAACTGCTTCCTGGTGAACGAAGATCAAACCCAGAAGGCAAGGTACAAGCTGCGGGAAGAGTCCCTCAGCCTATGGTACCTGTAAGAGCCCACAACATAAGGCATCCATATTTCTGAGCAGTGAGTAGACGAAACTTGAAGGACCTGTACAGAAGGACCTTGAGCCTGAGCCTTCTCTTATTCCTACTATAAAAGTCCCAGAGTCCTTTCACACCAGAATTACTCACAATTCAGACCAATTTTGTTGTTTGGCACCTCATGGACAGTTTGGGAATGCAGAAAGCTGGGCCTTACAGCTCCCAAGGCTATGGCAGGTATATGCACAACTACAGCTCGGGACAAAAAAAATATGTGTAGCTCCACTACCATCTCCTTTTCCTGGGGAAGACCACAATATTTTGCAGGAAACAAAAATTTGGCTATTATTATCTGCTGTTCAAATCGGCGAAGTGGAGAGGTTTCCTGAATAACGTCCCACTCTGTGCAGACTTCCACTGAGGGCTGTTGCAGAGCGGGCATTGGGAAGAGGCAAAAGAGAAGGGGAGAAGGGGCACAAAATCCACCTTCAGCTCTGGGTACTGAATCGCCTCATCGCAGCCCTAATGGAAGACTCTGAAATAAGCACCTCAGTGACAGGCAGCAGAGGGAGTTTCAAGGCAATCTTGCTGATACCTGCACATACATTTTCTCCATCTGCCAATTTTCTCTGGAGAAGGAGATAATCTGTTCCCTTACTCCGGTATACCTCATTATTAAAAGCAACCAGGGTGGTTTTTGTTTGGTTTGATTTTAATTAAGACCCCTACCAATACTGCTGTCCATCATCTCAGAAAATGGCTCAGGAGGACATCTACTTCCTTTCACAGTTATTTTTCACCTTTACTCTTGTGCTGAATATATAAAACATCACAGTGGGTATGGATTCCCATATTTACAGAATACCTATGTAAGCAGCTATAAATCTCTTTACGTAGAAGCTCTCTCTTCAGGTTACCATTACCATCCATCTGACTAATAAATGTACTTATAAATGTGCATGTTTTCACATCTCTCTCACGAACACAGTGTCACTGTGCTTGCTAATCATGACACAATTATTCAAGAGTGGCCCTATAAGTCTGTGCTTTCTTCCTTGACACAGAGAGCTCTGTACCTGCTAGCCAGCCTGGATTTTCTCATATAAAAATGCTCTTAATTTTTTTTCATTCTCCTGACATGAAATGAAATGCTTATGTTACAGGGAAGGTTGGAATACATTACTCTTGTTTGTTAAAAAATAAAACCCATACACAATTTCATGATCTGAATATCACCCTACTAGGAAAAAGACATTTATGGTCATGTTTGCATAGTCCAAACGCCAACGCATCAGTAATTTGAAATCATTACCAATTTTTAGTTTGTACAATGAAGTAAGTAAAAACGTTAATTTAAGTATCTTTCCACACAGCAAAACTCTACTGACATCAGCATATACCAAACCCAATTTTCTTACATCAACTCACATCTTCCCCTAATTCTGTAGCATAGCTCTTGGGAGTTGCTACAAGGTCTGTGTAAACTGAAAATCTAAATAACATTATGATGCCTGTTACAGAACTAATTTATAATCTAATACCCTAGTTGAATGTAATATCCTACTTATTTATTCAAGCAAAATATCTGGAAAAGATATGTCACATCATAATGCAGTTGTTATGAAAATGGGAAAAGTAAAGAGGAACTTTAAGTGTGCATAATAATAATCAGTAGGGACAGGTACAAGCAAGAACTGTTGTCTGCCTATCACACGAACAAAAGCTACAGTGCCTTAGTAATTGGAATGTTTGTTTCAGAATTCAATTATTGACAAATCTAGTATTTTACATCAGATCTGCAAGCTGAAAATGTTCCTTCCATTAATGCCATTAGCTCCACAGTACAGCAGCATATAACTGGTGGAGAAACTCCTACCTCCTCATCAGCCACCTTTAACAACTCCTTTTTTTAAATGGATTGAAGAATTGAGCTTTATAGCAGTATTTGTGAACATATGCTTTCAATGTAAACACAGCCATACATGCATCATAACTTTCAAGTTAATGAAAATAGACTATGTCAGTGAATATCAAATTTACCTCTTAATTTGCCTTTTCTAAGCCCTTCCAAGTGAATACATGTCTCAAACATAGTTTTGTAAAAATATTTAAGATCACAGCAGGAGAGAAAAAACAAATAGGCTAAAATCATTCACAAAACATTTTGCTATTGAAGTGTCACTGCTGGATAAGCCCTGTTAGCTATTCTGGCAGAAACAGCATTTTATAAAAACTTAGTAGACCTGTATAGCATATTTATATGGCAGAGCTGAATGCCCAGAAAAAGGACAGCATCTGTTTTTAGCCAACTTAATACCCACCATGGAGGCCTGCATAAATCATGTTACAGTAAATGCATAACCTTACTGCTTGACTTGAGTTGTGCTGCAGTCTAAGCTTTCAGCCTCCACATGGCATTCAGCAGACCAGAGTCAGCCACTGACCATCACGCTCTGGCAACTGCCAGAGGTCACATCAATAGCATCAATGGCACACACCACAAAAACAAATATATATATATATATATGTATGTATAAAAAACTATATATTGTTCCACCCCTGCTGAATATTCAAATTCCTTCACTTAGACACATAACTCATTCTGGGTGAAAAGTTGTACTGAGGTGGCTGTTAAAATGTAATTACCTCCTTCAATCAATTTGTTTCAGTGTGTACTTAGGTGCATCCAGCTACAGAGTGCGTGAAAGTGCCCTGTTTGGAAGTCCAGGCCACAAAGGCAGAAGCTGGTCAACTCTCCTTGAGGACATCATGGTGTTTGAGGGCACAGGATATGTCTGGTTGAGTTTAACAATCGCACCTCACATGCAGTAGTATTTACTCATGGTAAAAACTCTCAAAGGAAGAGGAAAGGTTGCTGTCTGAGACAAGTTACAGAGTGAAAATTAGATATTCTTCCTCCATCTTCTCCAAAAACCTGCAGTTCCTTATACAGAAACATACACTCTGTCGAACAGCTGATTAGAGACGCTGCCTCTTACTCCCTATGAATATGTCCCTAAGGTCTCTCTTAAAAACCAGTTTATCATTATCTTCCTTCAGAAGGTCAACAGCTTATCAAGTATTTGCCCTCCTATGATGCTCCCTCACATCCTCCCCCAACCCCTAAAGGCCACAGGCTGCTGCCTCCCTGAAGCCACGTTACCAGCCCCATGGCAGGAGGAACTCCCCCCTGCCACTCCTGTGCTTGCATACCCTGCGGCAGGTTTTGTGTTAGCCAAGATAAGAAACAGGAGGCCAAAAAGCCAAAAAGTCTGGTCTCCAGGATCATGGCAATCACGCAACAGAGGCGTCGGCAAGGGTGCAAAGAAGCACAAGAGGCTCTCCCCTGGAGAAGAACTCTTCCTCTGGAAGAGTTGGACTCTGCCAGCTTCATCCTCTTCCCCCATCTCCTGTACTTCTTTAGAGACAGCAAGGCAGAAAAGAAAAGTTTGTCTAAATACAACCAGGAAAGCAGCAGAGCACTGATAAGGTAAAGCTTTGCACTCCCACTATCCCTCAGGGATGTAACGTTGCAACAGGAGCCATTCCAAGTAGACTACCCAAAACTGATTTGAGACATCTCACTATTTTATCTGCTTTATTCACTCAAAAATACATACTTGAGGGGAAAAAAACCATAATATGAGATTAACTTCCCCTATACTTACTGAAAAACAACTTTATGCATGGACTCCATTTAAGTCCAGTTAGCCATATCAGACTCAATGTAAAATCTTTTTACGTGAACACTATAAAAATAACCCTCACATTGTTAAGCTACTAGACATACCAGAAAAGTGCTAAAGCACATATGGGGAAACGGGGGTAAAGGTGGAGGGGAGAGGGGGCTTCCTTTGTTTTGGGGTTTTTTTACCATCTTTCTGCTGTTTGCATTTCTTAAAGACTACCAGAGCAGAAGCAGTCCCCAGCACATTAAATAAGCTATATAGGGAATCCCCATAAGCTGCCTTTAGGCAACTGTAGCTTCTGTTTTATCACCACAGGTACAGCACAGGAGGGACTCATAAAATGGAACATCCCCAGCTCTTGGTTCTTCAGGCAGGCAATAAACTTCCCCCGGCCGCACACGGCATGATGGCTCCTCTTCTTTCTTTCAACAAAAGGCTAAAACCTGTCTGCATTTTTCTCCACTGATCCTTCACTAGGGGAAATTATTTTGGACAGCAGCATGGCCAGCTGCTCTTAATTATAAATCAGGTCTCCAGCATATGTGCACAGTACATAGGGCCACTCTAACAGTCGGAAAGATGAAGCTGTACACACAAGCCAGCCCTCCAAGGAGCAAATGGCAGCATACAAGTTGAAGGTGTGCAGTTCTGCACCCACAAAGCCAGTCCTCGATGAGCTCAGCACCTGCGTCCTCCGCAGCCCTTCTGCATAGGAAACACTCCCCAATTTAGAGCTGCTGGAAGAGAGTGGTGCTTGAAACCTTCACTGCTTTACCATCTCCTTGCCAGCTTTTTCTCATTTGCTTTTAAGACATTCATTAGTAGCCAGATTTGCTAGGGTTTATTCTTTTAAGTAAAAACAAACAGGCGAATATGGCTCAAGGGCCCAATGCATCCCATGAAGTGTTACACTATGGCCTGAGGCCACTCTCTCCTACTCTCTCTCATCTCTTTCAAATATTTAAAGATTTCAGAAAGGCAGGGACCTCAGGAGAACATCTTGCCCGATCCCTTGCACCAATATACCAATCGCAGCGTTATTTCAACAGAGAAATAGCCAGTAAGAACAGAGTCCAGGTTTTTGATCAATGAGTGCCTCAAGCACTTACACTCATGGCTCAGACTCCAATCAATCAGACTGATTTACAGTAAGTGGTGCTGAGGGCCAAGAAACTCCCACCAAAGCTAACAGATTGTCTCAAAATCCTATCATATCTTTAGATTTTCAGATGTGGCCTTACAAAAGAATTCAGTCAATGACTTTGAGTTCACAGCTCAAATCACTCACTTCTACTGGCTACGTGAATATTTTCACTTCTTTTACTTTCCTCCTCCCCCAATGGCTGATACATTTAAAAGTTCCTATCATTTTTAAACGAAAGATTCATGATCCTGTCTACTGTACTCTAGTACACCTGCATCTAAGTTCCAAATATTAGTGGGTATGCTTATTACTACTTTTTATTTCTCGGGGTTTTATTTCTCCTTTTGCCTTAGAAGAGACATGAATGCAAACTTGAGGCATGCTCCTTTTTGTCAGCAACTTGGCCACACAATCCCTACAGTCAAAGGTTAAGCATCCATTTAGATGAGAAGCAAAATAGTGAAGGAGACTGCAGCAAAGAAGAGAGAGTAAGACAGAGGAAGAAAGCTAACCAAAGGGAAAAAGGCATTGAAGAACAACACAAAATGAAGAAAGGATGCGATATTCTAAATATGTAATAAGCATTCACAGCTAAATGGCAAGCAGAAAGCACTGGCTAGTACAGCTGAGGTTCTAGCTTGGTAACTAGCGTGTTCACTCCATATGTCCAGTAAGCACCAACCTAGCCATCTGTTTCTTGTGTCTGTGGTAAAGGGAGCCAAAACCTACCTGATTTCTCACACCTGCTCTCAACTCCCTGCCCTCCCCAAATGCCAAACGCTTCCAAAGAAAATAAAGGACAACTCCTTGGTGGACACAAACCTCTGGAGTGTTTGTGTCTTAGGGGGGAAGAGTTCATTCCCCTGTATTTTGTAACGTGCCAGAAATCTATAAGACATCTTCTAATAACTACAGGGCAGATTTTCCAAGTCAGGCATGTGCAATTGGGCAAGCCTAACTTATGCATGCAAATACCAGATGTGCATGCACAGATATCTGACCTGCACGCACACATGCACAGAGATAATTAGTAGCTCACAACTCTGATGATGCTGGGGCACGGGTTTATCTTCAGCTGGTTCAAAGCAGTTAGCCAAAGTAAAAATGACCCAATCTTTCAAAACAGGTAGGAGTAATGTATGGTAAGGAGATTTTAATCAATCTATATCCATCTGTTGTATTAACAGCAGTACCATTTATACGACGTCCTACCTAAAAACAGTCTCAAGAATGATTATTTTTAGTATTTGAGAATTAGATCCTGACAGAGGGCAATTTAAGCAGCACATTGAGTGTTTTATGAACATGCAGTGACAAGTAAGATTGCTGTACATGGGCAAATATGAAAAGTGAAATTAAAGAGTAAGCAGAACTGAGAGGCACTGTCGTACAAGGGGTGGACAGATCCTTACATCTTTCGTCCTGTGATGGTTTGGTTGCCATTGCCTGATCTCACCAGAAACTGAGGGAAGCAAATCATGAAAAAAAATGAAAGGACCCTCAAAGCTGCTGAGAAAGGATTAACAGATTTGGGCTCTGACCTGACAGAGTCATGGAGCCACGGTCCTTTTGAAAATCCTTATTTAGAAATCTAAAGATGTGACCTGATTTCAAAACGTACTGAGCACCCAGAAGATCCCACTGACTTCAGTATAAGTAACTGCAAGAATACAGCATATCCTCTCAAGTGCTAATAATTTCATGAAGCATGTGTGTCACCTACAAGATCAATGGGATGGGGAGGTGCTAAGTATCTCACAAGATCAAGTCCATCTGGCTAGGAAATAAGTCAAATGCTACATCATTTACCTTTTCTTTCTCAGTGTAAGTTCAGAATAAAGCCAAAATTACAAGTTCTGCTCAATGCGTGGTACCAACTTGTGAAGCCTTAATGACACCTAGTATATGAGCGATCAATACATTTACACACACAGAATGCGTCCTTTAAACTCTTCACAGTAAGCTTAATTTATGTGCTCTCACTGTTTGAACCTTTCCCAGTGTTTCCTTCATGAATACTGCAGGCTGTCCTGAATTTCAGTTCAGCACAGCTCACATCAAGAGTTTTGGAATAGACATACAAATGAGCAAATCCAGTTTGCTTAAAATAAGAAAGTTATTTTTTTTCTAAAGGAAAACAAATGTGGGCTCTTTTCAGAAGGAGAAATATTCTAGTCCATTTTATTCTCTTTTTTGAATTGGGTATCTATACCATTTAAAACAAATACCCTGGTATATTCATATTTACCAACGGTTGATGTTCTCAGAGGGAAGAAATCCATTGTCAGAGCACTAACAATATATTACTATCCCAAAATGCAAGTCAGTTTTGAATGCTTGAACAGCCTGATACCATCTGACCACTATACGATCAGCCTTTTATATGAAGTGGACACCTGAGCGTTACTGAACTGCCCTGTTCTATAAAAACTTTTTATTTTTGCACTACTGATTTACTTCAGAAAAGACTCCTGCTTCTGCCTTAACAAAGCTTTGTAGTGTTGGGTTTCAATTAAAAATTCTAAACAAACATACCAATTTTAAATGCTGCAAATACTTCACCAAAACAATGGACAATATTATATTGTAGTCTGGGACACAGTTCTTCATAGTCATATATTTAACAGTGTAATATTGTACACTGCTACATGTACATGAACACATACTCATACTCATGCAGAGGAAGTCAAAATTGAAAAGTAATCACAAAAGTTCTTTTGTGCAACCAAATCTGGACACATCTCAGCTTTTTATTAATTTATTTTTTTAATATGGGTTCTGAAAGTAGAAAATGTTTCTGGTTTTGACATTACTTTTTAGTTGGGGGGGGAGGGGGGAAGCCAAACAGTCACTTCTGCTTTAAAAACACCACTCTTTACCTCCGCCTTAGCAATCTGTACAATAAAGATGATGAGAAGAGACAGGTTTACAGCAGCAGTTCCTGAAAATTAGAGATTTTAGATCAGCCAGTGATCCTTCTCCCAACCACTAGATCAGTTACACCAGTTTCTCATAAGCTATTCTTACTGCTTATGCAGCTGTGGGACTACCTGAAGAGTGCACATGTCACCAAAAACGGGACCAAATAGCACAAGCAGCATCTAACCACCCCAGTGGAGGTCAAGCACCAGTGGGACTCTTCCAAGCCCGGGTCTGGCTTTTGTCTCCCTACACACTTGCAGAAAGACAAGGGATACAGCAAGGAATGAAATGCGGGAGCCAATGAAACCTGTGCGTCAAGTGCTACCTACAGAGGACCAAGGCAGACTGGGAGCAGGGACACTACATTGCTGGTAGAAATGTAGTTGGCTGCCTATCAACAGGCATTTTTTTCTGCCTGCCCCCCAGATAAAAAGAGCAGTTATCACAAGTAATGCTCAGGTACCGTAGTTAACATGAAGCTGCAAGGGCCACGTCCTGTTTGTCAGCATGCAGAAGCCAGAGAAAATCAACAGACAAATCTGAAACTCCTAGCCTACCGACCCCTCGCTCGACAAACTATTTTCTAATAGTCATACAAATTTCATTTTACCCAGAGAGAAAATACTACAGTTTTAGCATTGTTACAGATTATTTGACATCCACCCAGTAACAACGTGACTGAGTACCCGTTTCACATGAATCTCAACCAACGACAACTAAAATTGTTGCTTCAGCCAGAAATGTTGGGCAGGCGACACCCGCAGCTGTGGCACACGGATGTCGAGGCAGATGCAGGGCTTCCTGGTGGCCATCGCCACCCGTCGCGTGTCACCAGGCTTCACTCCAGCCGCAATGATGGACACAGTTGCTTTGAGATTACTGTCCACTCTACTAGTTTCAAATGAACAATTCAATTCTAATAACCTTTGATTTATTCTTTTAAATGACAACTGTTACAAAAGTTAATGCATCTCTTATTTTGCTTCATTCATAAATCCCTTCATAGGTAGAAACATTTTAATCTGAAGGTAGCTCTTACTGGAAAGAGCATTTACCATTCTTTTACCATCTGTTCAAGTCTACCTACACACAGGATATATATTATTCACTGCAATGTTTGCTGACACAATAATCTCCATAAACTGTAAGAATTTGAGAGACGTAGGATCCGAAGACTGAATATTTAACCATTCCTTGATATCGAGTCTTGAAGTACAAGCACAACTACTGAATCTGTCAGTACAAAGCTTTTTTTCATTCAAGCAAATGCAGACTAGTGTCAAATTTCACTATTAATAACATTTAGGAAACATTCACATATTTTCAGAGAAAGTTACTGAATCAAATTAAGGTAGTTCTGTTTGCCGGAATCAAAATGTAAGACAGGTATTTGAGAGCTGCCTCATGTACACTAATGAATAAAATCTCTTTGCACTGATTTGTTTTGCCGTGATGTGTCTCTCCTGCAATCACAACACATGCAGGCATGCAACTTAAAAAATAAATGTATCATTTTTTAAATATAAAAATTATTAGACTCAGCCACTGCCCCTGCTCTACCAAACTCTGTGCTGGACCAGTAAACTCAATGTTGTGCCTCATATAGCTAGTGTTAAGCTTATAGTAAGCAAGCCTTTAGTACAAAAAATATGAAATATATGTCGATCCCAGATCCAGTTTTTAGCAGTCTATAGCTATTAAGGAAACACCCTTCAAATATGTCATTTTGGATACCAGTAGAAAATTAAGGACATTTTAGCACATTATATTTGATATAGGAATCGGTAAAGAAAATACTTCATTGCACACATGTAAAATACGGCTGTTTGGGAACAAAGACATATGACTTTTTTTTTTAAACCATCAGAAGGTTGACTGAAAGGAGGGACACCAAGGAAAGAGATTGAATGCAGCTACTCAGAATTCCCTGTAATTATATTATTATATTATTACTCCTAATACTTCCCCACATTTATTTCCATTTCTCCGGACAGATTCTCTAGTTTCCAAAACGGTCTTGCTGGAGTACTCAGTGATGTCCACACCAAGCTTTTTCTTTGTTTGGGGTTTGTGTTGTGATTTTTTCTGAGGGAGTCCTCTACTCCTTAGTTCCTCATTTCTCCTCTGAAACTCCTGCGGATCTGGATCCAATAATTGGAGAGCATCAGTTTTACTTTCCAGTCTGAGCATGGTTAAGTGAAGTCTCCCTCTTCACACATCAAAGCTGGAGCTGGAAGCCACCACTACTTTTATGCTGCTGAACTTACAATAAAAATTTCAGAGAACAAATGTAAGGTATGTAGAAAATCAGGCCCTGTCAGAAGATGGCTTACCGCTGTGTTTCAAAGCCCTACCTGTACTCACTATTCACTGAAATCTCTGCAGTAAATGCTGTTATGTGTACAAGCGCTTACTTTACAATGTCTTTAGTAAACCTTTCCAGAAATTTTCCTTCATTTCATGCATAACCTTATGTAGCTTACAAATAGAAGAGCAGAGATTTTAATACGCAACATCGCAGACAGGAATCCCCATCGCCAATGTTTTCAAGCATGCAAGCTGAGGCACTTTTAGTCAACACAGAAGGATAACTTTGGGATGTCTTCATGCTTGCACACATGGGCTTTGCGGATGTTCTGCTACAAGGCTCAAGCTCTGGAACTCTGGACTAAATAAAAAGATATAACAACAGCTGCATTGCTCTGAGAAGTAGTATTAACCTTTTGCAGGGAAGATGAGGGAAGCTGGGAGGACAGCATCCCTCTCTGTTGTAGACAGAGGAGAGCAAGGAGGAGGGAGAAAATCCACTCTAACCTCCAAGTTTACTCCTTTCTGCTTCAGTTCCAGTTTGCCCTAAATGGTGTGTGAGGTGTGTCGGGACAGGGTAGTGTAGGAGGCAGACAAATGAGAGAGCACCTCTAGGACAAGGAGGGACTAGGATGCATCCCTGGGCTGGGGGCTTGGCATCATCTCCAATGAGCTCATCTGTCATCTGACTTAAAAAAGTAAATAAGTCATCTGACTTAAAAAAGCGATCCCTGACAAAGCTGTTTACAGCAAAAAGGAGAGAAGCAAAAGGAACTGGTGGGCCACATTCTTGCTTCACTACATCAGGTGTATGTGTCCAAAACACAACATATTCCATACCTGCTAGAAGGAATAATACACGCAAGCCCCATCCATTGCTTAGTCAAAAGGACTCTTTCCACCTCTGATTTTACAGCCTACTCACAGGACTAAGTACAAAATCCTGCACTAAGGGACATCCTGTGGATTTGTAACTCTCTGGGGACAACATGTTCATAAACCAATGAGCAGATTAAGTTCATCCATATGGAAGTTTCTTCCCATCTTTGGTGGATACAGTATAGATAATAGTCTCAATTTAATAAGTAATGGAGATATAATTCAGTACTTTAGCAATGCAATTCAACCCCTGTCACTGATTGAGCAACCTTTACCATGCTTAATGCCCTGAAATCCTAGCGCACAAGAAAACACCCAGCAGAGAACCACGGACGTGTGCAAGAAAAGGAGCTCAGCACCCTCTGGGAAGATCTTAAGCCATAACAGGTTTTCAGTGCTACCTACCCTGCTGCAGGAACTCCTCAAAGGCGTCTGCGTACACCACATGCCCTCCCTCTCCAGTTAAGCAGCAATTATCATAACCAGGGAAACTGAGGCCTACACCTTCATTGCTTGTGGTACAAAGTATACACACTGTATGTCCTAACTTTAGCAATTTTATATTTAAAAATTTTATTTGAAATGGTTATGTCTCAGAATAAAACCATACCAGCAGTAAGCATGTGGATTCAAGAAGTGGCTTCTGTTTCTGACGTCTTGCACAAGTCATTACCCCATTTTCTATCTTTAAAATGGGAATAATTATACTTTCCTCCTTGACAATTGTAATATAAAAATAAAACCATTAACACACTGACAAAGTCAACCTGTACAGTGATGGATAAATACCTAGATAAATAAGTTAATTCAAGTAGGATGTTTCCCTTCCTCTCGCCGTTCTTATGCGATGAAGAAAGGTGAGTAAGGGATCTCACCACACTTTTCTGATACCATCATTTCCTACAGCTTCTACCATTAATCTCTGCTCAAAACTAAGTAACTCCAGCTTTTTTATTTTTCTCTATTGGAAGTCTTTTCACAAATCTAGTTACTTCTAAAACATCTTTTCATTTCTGCTGTACAGCTGACAATTCTGAAGCACACTTTTATGACTAAAGCTGCTGTTTTACAGAGTTATCAACAGAGATCAGCACA
>NW_010539834.1:107111-124090 GCF_000687285.1 Phaethon lepturus
CAGGAATGTACCAACTAAACATAAACAACTGACGAAACAGCATACCTATAACCTGTATTTCCTTCTCACATAGAGTATTGCTGTGTATTTCGTTATGTGGAACACTTTGGGTACACCTACTCAAATGCCACCCTTCCAGCAAAAGAGTGCTTATTCCACAAAATGCTGTGTTAATTATGTTATTTTATGTTCCAACAATTAATGAAATTACTAGAAATTCTCTCCCAGACTGAATAATCAGAATAGGGCATGTAGGATTTCACAATAAAGGTCAGCACACAACCATAATTTACTGTTAAAAAAGAACAAATACGGATGCCCTTGTCTGACAGAGACTGCTGAGCACCTGTGGATCGGGAGAGAAAAAAAGGTGGTAGTCCTCTAAACCTTGAAAGTTTACGAATTACATTTTGCATTACCTTTAATGTTTTCAGCACAAAGCGGTATAGGACATTAAGCTTTTGTGTTTCCCAAAGAGCTCTCTCACCCATACGGCAGCACTATATACCCCTGAATATATATGTGCTCATGAGTTGGTTATCATCTGTATTTGATAACTAATGTTGTAAGAGACTTCCTGATTTATGCATGCACACACAGACACATTTTTATATGTAGGTGTGTTTATATGCATACACACACATACATGTGTACCTCTATGCATACATGTATTTTTGCACACATAAAGAAGCATGCACAGAAATACCCATTGAAATCTCTGCTCCAGGTTTGATTAAAATGTATTGAAATATTTAGTCATTACAGGCTTGGATATCCATCACTTGAAACTGCGTATTTACACATTCAGTAGTACGATTAAAAACGGTTCATGAAATAATTGTTCATTAGTAGATCTTAAATTAGGGGAAGTCTGAAATTATGAATATTTCAAGCCAACCAAGGGACGAGGATGAAATCTGTGGTTTGTGAATACTACAGAGCAGCTCAAGACTGCTTTGAAAATATGATACATTTCATACTTTTTATTGTAATACTTTTTGTTCACATTCAATGCAGCAAGTTCCTTGCTGAGTTTATCTGGTGTTTTGTCAATTTAGGGTATCTTAAGCATTGTTATTATTTATGATTTCATCTATTTTTTTAATAGATAAATTCAACTTCTATGAAGCTCGTACCAGAAATCACTGAGGTTTTAATGAAGTGCGATTTGAAAATATACAGATATTTGTGTGGATTAAAACCTAAAAACCTAAAGGCAGAAGCTGTAAAACATACTGCTTGTCTATGTTTCACGAACTATTTCTGGATTTTCAAAAATCTGTATCCATTTTCTGTGGTTTTCATGTACACACAATTACTTAAAATAATCCCAGTGAAACAATCTTTCGTGATAGCATGCTACTGGTGTATAAAAACTCTTCTCAGCTTCCATTTTAGAACATAGAAACCCGGTACTGTAGTTTCTATTCCTGAATCAACTGAAAAGTCAGGGTAACTCATAAAAACCTCAACTTCTTAATTTATTCATCAGCATGAATAAAAAAATCTGGTGGTGGAATAATTAATTATTGTGAAGTCTGATACACTATAAAAAGCTTAACTTCATGAGCACGTAACACTTGAGTATACCAAAAACATGTTAATAATACCCTTTCCCAAATGCTGTAATAGGACACTGCACAACTACTGGTTTAAAAACTACTAGTTTAAAATAGCGTAGCAAAACTGGCAGTGGAGGCTCATAAACCAATATGGGTGGTTAGTGTCCTGTTTCTGGCCCATCTGGAAAGCAGGTTGGGTGAATGGAGGCTGTACTGTGACAGCCTTCTTGCTCTGAAGAAGCACCATCTAAGATTAAACATTTCATCTGATTGATTATGCACTTAAGACAAAACAAGCTCCTCCACAACGTTTGGTCCTGCTGCATTAACACTCACCTTAATGCATTAATATAAGCACTAAATATTTTTTCATAGATACAGTTAGTTACACGGCAAGTAATCAGTGACCAGGCTTTAGACAGTGCAGCAAAGGTTTCACTACGATAAAGGAAAGAACAGACAATTCCCTCTCCAATAAGGGTTTCTCCTTCAGTGCCACCAGACTTAAGGGTACAAGTAGGAATCAGTGGTGTTTGGCTTCGAAAAGAGAGAACTTCCTTTGCGGGAAGAGGCTGCCTAGAGATAATCATTTTGGAGTAGATAGAATTGTAAAAAGTGGCAAGGGAATTGCGGTGTAAGGTATGTAACAATTTAAGAACCAAGTTGTTATCCGTTGTTTTTAACATAAATGAAGAAGTAATGGCTTTCCATACAAAGGGAGCATGATACATGTGAAAATATATTGTGGCGGAAAAAAAATGTACAAGAAATGCAATTGTAATTTTGTGACTAAGAAAGGTGTTCTAGCTGCAAGGTAAAAAAGTTATTTTGAGGTGGGCAAGGAAAGGGAGGCATTGCTCATAGAAATCTGCTGCCGCAGAGAGTGTCTAAATGGAAGAATTATCAATCCAGATCATGATGTGGCAGTTTCTAATGAGAAAGGCAGGATGCAAAAATAACATCTCAGTGTAACTATTAAGCCAGAATAGATGCTATTTACTGTATTAATGTTGCCTTTACTGGTGTAAAAAACAAAAACAGGATTGTATTAGGCCATCGTGCTCCCATCTTTTCAATTACAGAGATAGAACAATCTCAGATTCCAAAGCTAACTACAAATCAAAATTGTGTTATGTTATCTACTGAGACACAAATGGAAAATAAATACTGTTAACTGTCACTTTCCATTAGGTAACAGAAATTCAATTACATTTCAAACAAGCCTCCATGTCAACAGAATAAATCTGTTTCATAAATGAGCAGGTAACCATTTTTGATTCTAACTTCCCAAAGGGAAAAAATCAATTTTAATCACAATTGTTCATTTTTTTTCCATATAGATGTTTTGGAGCATCATCTGACCTAATAAATACCATCGTATAGCACCAAGGTTTAGCAAAAAGGGGCAAGGAAAGGAGTGGAATTACGAAATTAATCTGCTGATACGCTGTGCTGTTTTTCAACTGAAGGCTCACACTCCCAACTGACCTATGGCTCACTAGCTTTCCTCGTCTTCTTTTTGTATCAGAAGATCAGAAACCCAAGTAAGCATCAGCAAATACTGCAACGATCAAGAGTTCATCACAATGTAACAGCCACTGTAAAGAGTGATGCATTTTACCAGGGTAATTACACTTCAAGTGATTGAGCCAAGTAGTACAGAAGCTTTCAAAAAGGACGGACCCCACTGCCATCCCAGCTATGGACAAAAATATACAAAGGCTGGATGAAACATTCTTCAGAAATACAAGATTTTGTTAGGTGGATTCAAGCAAGCGTACCTTCTTATTCGGGACACTACCAGGGCAGTGACAGGAAATTAATGAATCTGAAATTGAGATCTATATTTGAGACCCCTTGGTAAATCTTCACACCAGATTGTGGAAATAACAATCCTTTTTTACCTGCACAAGAGTCCCAGCTGGACAGAAGCCTGCCCTGATGCAGAGCAGAAGACAGACAGCATCTGAGTCTTGTGCACCAGGCCCTCTCTTTTCTAAAGCACACGAGGCAAAGAAACAAGCTTGATATAAAGAGCAAGAGCACTGTGACACCAACTTCACATCTTGTCCTCCCCATGTAAGTGAGAAGGAGAAGAACAAAGCCACCATTGGCTTGATGTAGGAAAATGCTGCACCTGCACTCCCCTTCAATTGGGAGAGTAAGCCAGAACTAGAATTCAAATGTGTTTGGCAGCCATGTGCACCCACAAACAGTATTAATTACAAAAGACAGAATGGACATTCTCAGCTACCCGACTGCCAACTGGCTGGCTGTCACATTAGGTTAGAGATTGAAGAAAAACACTCTCAATACCATAAACTTATTTCTTCCTATGGAAAACTGACTTTGGAGTATACAGAAGTCACAAAATACGTGCTGCTTGTAACACAGAGGAATTGGTTCAGGAAGTAAGGGAAATTCAGCCATTAAGTAGCAGTGGTGACAATGTAATTAAATTGGATCCCCTCTCGCGGACATCATATCAAGAGGCAGTGCTATGACATTAAACTTGAAGCAGGAGAAGGGCTTTTTTTTCTAAATGAAAAAAATAGTTATAGAGCCTAAAGGAGAGACTTAAGAAATTAAATCCATAGAAATCTACAAAAAATACCTTATTAGAGTCACAGCAGGCTTATATATCCCAAAACAAAAATAAAGTAAAAAGTCAAGAACAAAATAGTATGGCTAAATGATAAAGCACAAAAAAAAAAGCGCCATGAGAAGCCAATAGGCAAAAACAAACTTCATCATATAAAGTGTAAAAAAAAAAAAAAAAAGATATTATAAGGGTGAAGCAAATCCCCAAAACAGCTAAATACACCATACAAGTAAGTTCTGTAAGTACAGCTTCCAGCAGGAACTGCATGCCTATTAGGCCACCTGGATATCAACAGTTGAGTTAAACAAAGCAAATGGCCAGGAAGCTAAAATCTTTCTTGGAATCATTATCTACCACAATTAATAATTGTTGGGATGGGCAACTCTCCATCATACTGGTGTTGTCAGAAACAGGATGATTAAAGAGGGTGAAACTTGACAAAATCAACTGTCTACCCCCTTCAGGACCAAAAGCCTTCCTCAGTTTCAAAACCTTTTGCAAATTTGACCCCACTCATAGCACATCTGTCATCGTATGACTCTCATAGCAGAAACAGAAACAGTATTTGAAGATCAAGCAGAAGAAAAAGATCCTGGTTTGAATGTTCTAATATTTTATGCTCTGTATACTGCATAAAGTTTGGTTTCATAGTTTTATCACTTCTGAGAATATAAGAACAGCTGGGCTGGTTCAGAACTGGAATGAGGTCTTGCCTGTCTTCAACCGTGTCCTCAGTGCTGAACCTCTAGGGAAGCCAGAACTGGGTACGAATATATGATACCTTCGCCCTCTGAAGTCCTGTTCTCACCTTGACTATTTCCAGTTGATGCAAAAAAAAGTTCTTTATCCCCTTTGCCTATTTTGTTACTCTCAACTGATCTCTTTTGCAATTACTTGCTACATATAACTTTGAACACTGTAAACCTTTTGTATGCAAAACCTCCTCTGTCAAGTTTTCATGATAAACGTTTCCTAAACAGTATCTTAAGCTTAGCTGTTTCCAACCCCAAAGGTGGCTGGTGAAACACTTCTACAAGTTCTGAAAGAAGCAAGGATCAAAAGGACAGATTAGAGCTACTAATGCAAATGTATTATTATATTACCAGCCTCAAGGATAAAGGTGAGAAGTTGTGTGCAGTCCACATAATTAGAGGCGCATAATGTTTACAGAAAGAGCATTGGTTATTACCTACAACAGAAATCAAGTCACAGAACACATGTGAAATGTAACAGAATTCCCCAGGAGAAGAAGGGTGGCCGCATCCCTCCAGGAGTGCCCTGAAGAACCCATCCATAACAGTCTGAGTGAAGAAAAGAGAGAGCAAAGAAAGATTATACAGACTTTCTAGAAGCTTCTTGGTATGAATTTACTTAGAAAACTCGGACACACAGTCATGAAGGCCAAATATTCTTGAGGGGTGGGGAAGGCCTCCAAGGGAATTCAGAGAACCTAAGAGAGCATTCTGGTCTCAAAGGCCAATTCAATTCAGTGACTGTAGAGGACACCTTGGAGACCAGTCCTGATAACTAATGTGGGTCTTTGTAAGTATTCACAGAGTGTGACACACACATTTACAGGTGCATTTCTGCCATGGACTAAAAGACTAACTAAATGATTGGATATAGGAACAAGGAGGAAAAAATAACTAGTGCACAAAGAAAGCATGTCCAAAGGATCAATACTATGAATGGCATAGTTATTTATATTTACTAATAACTGAAAGCTGACATGCTATAAGTAATAAGAATGTGAAATTTGCTGACTACAGAGAACTATTTAGGGTAGTCAAGACTACAAAGGATTGTGAGGAACTCCAGAAGGACCTTTAAAAAACTAGGTAATTGGACAACCTGACAGCAGATGAAATTCACTGTGAAAAAAGTGCAGAGTAGGGTACACTAGAAGGAACAAATTTAAAGCCACTTGTACATACTGATGGGTTCTGAATTAGTTATAACCTCTCAGGAAAAAAGATGCAAGATTCATCACGGGCACTTCAATGAAGACGTTTGCTCAATACACATGAGGGGTCAAAAAAAGTGAACAGGATGTTACAGTGTATTGAGAAGGGAATATAGAATATGAAAAATATTAATATACTGCCATTTATATTGCCATCACTATAAATTAATGGCATATACTCCCTTCGAATACATTATCTCTGTCAAGAAGGACATGGAAAAATAGTCCAAAGGACATCAAGGATAAAAATCCTCCTGCTTCACAGGAGAAGGGGGTCCCTAAATAAAGCAGTTGAAAAAGAAAGTTCCCTTGCGGACAGATTATTCCATCATCGTTCATGCCAGCCTCCGTCCTCTGAAGTAGCATACAATACCCAACAACAGGAACAAGATACCAGGCCAGAAAGACCTTGGCCTTAGTACACAGGACAGTGCCTATGTTAATTAGAAAGTTTAAAACTAATTATCTACTTTTCAGAGAACACAGCAACAGAGGCAGGTGATTTAGTGACTATGGACACAGGTAAGGCTGAGGTAGTCCAAGGTACAACAAGTACAAATGCACCGTCATGGACTGCGGAAGGAATGGGACCTGGCTGGGAAGCAGCCCGGTGGGAAGTGCCTTGGTGTATAGCAATCTGAACATGAGCCCGCAGTGTGCCTTGGCAGCAAAGGTCAACAGCTTTCTCGGCTGGGTGAACAGGAGTATAGCCAGCAGACAGAGGGTAGGGACAATCCCCCTCTGCTCAGCACTCATCAGACCACATCCAGAATACCATGACCCCCACCCAAAAATACAAGAAACACAACAATTAACTGCAGCAGTTTCAGCAGAGGGCCCCCGGACTTGTTGGGGTCTGGAGCATCTGCCCTGTGAGGAGAAGCTAAAGGAACCAGGCATGTTCCACCTGAAGAGGAGATGGCTTTGGGGGCACCTAACAACAGTTCCCTTGCACCTATGGGGAGGGTCACTAAGAAGATGAAGTCAGGGCCTCCACGGCAGAGCATGATGGGACAAAAGACAATAGACCTAAGCTGAAATAAGAGAGGTTCAGACTGGATGTACGGTAACAACCTTTCCCCGTAAGGACAGTCCAGCAGTGAAACAGGATGCCCTGAGAGGTCGTTAAGTCTCTGTCCTTGGAGACTTTGAAGATCCAACTGGATCAGTCCCTGAGCAACCTGGTCTGACCTGGCCACTCTGCGTGAGGTTGAATGAGAGACCTCCTGAAGACTCTTCCAGACCAAATTATCCTACGATCCTATAAGTACTTCTTTTTTCTGTCATAACTACAACATGGTAAAGGAGCCTATTTACTGCATTCAAGCACCTGGAAACCCAAATGACATTTCTATACAGCACCAAACCCTATGATTTGATTTGAAACAACAGCAGCAGGCAGAATTCTGGACAGGCCATTTCCCCTCCTCAAGTGTCCATCTGTTCTCTTCCATCTACTGCAGTTTTATGTGGCCCCCATTAACCAGAGCATCTCAACACCATCCTGTTTCATCACATTTCAGAACCATGATTATCTATACAATCAAGAAATTAGTAAATTCACTGCCATGTGTTATTGCTTGATTTCCCTAACTTTTCTTGCTGTGGATCATTAAGTTTTACATTGTCAAATACTGGTACCTTGTATATGAATGAGCCTGTGTTGTGAACATAAACTGGAAATCTTGATATATAGTCAAATAAAGCTCTAAATTACAAGACACAGGCTAGAAAAATCACAAATCTGGAAAACTCAAAATTTTATTCACACATTTTCCCTATTTTATTCCACTGCAATGCACTGCTTTCTATTAGTAATAAAGATGAAATGCCATCTTTAATTTTTAATTTCTCTAGCACTTTAACCTAATGGTTTTCAAGTTTCATCATACATATCATGACACAAACTGAATTTTTTTTTTAAACACGTTCTCTTTTTTTAAAACCTACTATTATTAGAGAAGAAACACTGTTCCACAGAAAATTTCTGAGTAGTAAACATCTAGCTCCTATTTTACCTTCATTCCTATAATTCAGCTACATCCAAAACTCTAAAGTTTCCACATATCTCAAACAAATTCTGGACAGTTCAAATCTGTGACAGAGTGTATAAATGTGGGTTTGATCTGATGTGCAGAAGTAGTGACCCAGCAACACTGAAGCTGTGCAAGCGCTCTGTTTCCTAGAAAACTTGCCACAAAGTTGTCTTTGTTCACGTTCACGCACCATCTTCTATAACTTTCCTCTCCTATCAGGACAATTCACAAACCAAGGAAAACATTTGGCTTACATGTGCACGAGTGGTTTGAGACAGGGTCCCAAATCCCTTGAGCACATCAAAAGTAGGCCCTTAGGCACATGCCTTGTTTTTGCAAAAAAGTTGAGAACTTCTCCATTTTTACCCCTGAACTCTTTTGTTGCCTGTGCTTACCTCAAGAGTATTGGGATCTGCTGCACAACCTGTCCTGTCCTCACCCGCATTGCTGCTGCACTACTTACTAAGAAAATATGCTCCTTTTTGGAAAGCTGAACTATCTACTCCCTTTTCTTTTTTCTTCATTTTTATTTTCTTCTTTATGTTTCACTGCTCATTCTTTCTTCCCTTCGACTTTTTACTTCCAATTCTCATTTTAAATACTTTTCCGACTTCTATTTCCTAAAAACATAGGCAATAAATAATGCCATTAATTCTAGCACACAAAGAATTATCACTTGTTTCTGGAATTAGTGCCCCAGGTATCTTGGCAGGTAAAATTCCACTACATAGCAATTAGTTCATTTAATGAAGGTTTTCTCAACTGGCATGTTTGTTGTCAGTGGGTGTTTTTTTTAAATGAAATTAGATATTGAAAAATATCAGAAGGACCACAGAGTTCACTCTGGAGATGAATCTAGCTTGGGAACCAAGACTTGACAACAATGATGTTAAAATTCTAAATATAAGGATATGTACTGGGGGTGGGGAGAGTCTCAGCTGACAATCAGTAAAATGACAACACTACTGACAATGCGAGAGCAGAAAAGACCAAAACCAGTACAAAAATAGGAACCAACGTAATCAAACTGATATCATCAATGATATTAAGGAGTGAGACTTTGAAGCGGACAGCAGCTTCAAAAAAAGGCACTTCAATTTGACTTATCAACCTATTGCTCCTTTTGAATCTGTCCCCCAATACAAAGCATTGCTCTGCAGTGGTGAACACCGTGATTCCTCAATGGTTAGCCTCATCTGGTATGTATAACCCCAGGCTAATTTTCTAAATGGGTGATACTATTCCTTCCCCAACGGAAATATAGAGCTAATTTCAACCTAGGAATAATTTATGTTAAAATTACTGAACCCAGAACATAGCAAGTTTGAAGTTCTTTACAATCCCAGCACAAATTGAACTGCTGCTGAATAAATAAATTATATGCACAAGCACACAAAGATGATAGATATACACATACACACACATTTATGCATACTGATCATGAGAATGACACAAAAATCTTGTATCTGGAATGGGCCTGTCACCTGACTCAATAGCAAAACTGATCTGAAATTATCAAATCTAGAGTTCATGAAAGATCAAATTCAGATCTACTTATTTCCTTGTTCAAGAATAGAAAGTTCCCACAAATTTCTAAGTATAGTAAATTTCAACAACTCAGGTAGGCAAATAACAGATTTTTCAGTTTGTTAACAAAAACTATCAGTAACAAAAAGTATCACCTTCAGTACTAACATTTTTTCAGGTTAAACCAGAAATATTATTCAAAGAACTGTGAAAATGAAAAAGTGAGAAAATAATCCTAGGGTTGAGAATGAAACAGTCTGTTTGGCCTGAAATACCACCCTTCAGTTTTAAGCGACTGGCAGAAATCTTTTAAGATATCAAAACCAAAAATCACTCCAGCACTGAAAAAAATTAGATACTTTATTTTGAAAATTTCTAAGCTAAACTTTTCCTTAACTCTTCTGGAATTTTTAAGAGCTGAGTAGATGGACAATAAAAACCTAATGTATGGCTAAGCCTTTCTGTGTCACCTAGTCAATCTCTTGATTAGAAGAAAAGTTGTATCAAAAAATGTCATACAGGCTTAATCAACAATCTACTGGGTTTTACTTAGTGGTACTCATATAAAAATATACTAACCTTTCTCCCAGTTATAGCTGAGAAACAGAAAAAAAATTAAAATCAAAATTACCTCTGTCCATGGGGCACAATTAAAACTTTGTCTCCACACTGCCTTTCAGAAACCGACCATTAGAAGATACAGAGCTGATAATACCATTTACAGGAGTTTTTATAGTACTAAGTTGTAAAGACTTGCTTAGGGTTGAACAATTCTTTGCCTGCAGACCTGGAATCACTTCAGTTCTACCTACCCAAATAGAGTAAAAGAAACATGATCCACCTAAACGCCCGCATGTTGTATTTGGTTAAGTCTCGTAACTGATAGATACAGGGGTGGTTTTACATACTGCTAATGCCACAAAGTAATATATTTTCCTCCAGTTTATAGTGTAGGAAAAAATTAATTAAAAACCACTTCCAGATACTGAAGCCTGGATGATATCTTAGTTATGACAAGTGAACCTGAAATAGTGAAATCTTCCATCTTAAGGAAGCTGTTGATTAATTTGGGAAGATGAACACTCACTCACACACTTCTCTTGCAAGTGATTTTTGCCATACCCATCAGTTACTTTTCTTTATTACATCTTGAAGATAAACATTCTGTGCATTTCTATCAACCACCGTGATTCTGAAAGTTATACTCTTTTTGATACATTAATTGGCTATCATGAAAAATAGAGCAGAAAATATTATTCATAGAAGTGCTACTCCGCTGTGGATCGCAATTTCAAAGCACTTCACAGGCATTTCCTACTCTCCACAGCACCCCTGTCAAGCAGATAAATATTGGTTGTCCCATTCTGCAGGTAGGAAAGGAGGAACAAACAAAATAAAGACCTAAACTGCCAAAGGGTTTCATTAAAGCGGGCTGTTCCAGTGACCGGTTACCACAGCACCTTCTGGGCAGAGGTTTTAGACCGCTGCACAACTCTGGCTGGTGTCATTTTCAACACTTAAAGTTGTCTCTGCAGGTTAACAAACACTTTTTTTGGTATCTTGCTTTAGGTCAGCTAACAACATACAGCATTATTAAAACTTTAAGACCACTTTGTCCCTCATCCCGGGTAGTGGTCATTATATCGTTTGTTCTGTAAAGCCAAAGATATAAATGATCTCAGACATTCTAGTTAATTATTTATGCACAAGGGGTAGTAGCATGATTGGAAATTATGCAGAACAGATTAAATTGACCACATTTTATTATGGAAGAAAATTACAAGCAAGATTTCCAAAACATGGTTATCTAAAAATAGTCTTCCAATGCCTTACTGAGACACCTGACTTTCCAAACTGCCAAGTATGCAGGAGTTTCCCAAATCAAACACCAAATTCAGGAAATTCAGAACTTCTTTCTACCTGTCGCTGTGAAAAGATGCCCTAAGTGATGCTAGTGAAGTAAGAAAAACCGGATAATGAAAGCACAAAGAACTCAAAAAATATGCATTGACATGAACAATTAAGCTAGCTTAAAAAAATTGACTGTAAAGACATTGCTTATATAATTTAGGATGTTGAAAAACATGAATTTGTGGTAGGGTCATGTGCTGTACAATATACCTTAATTTCTTCTGTCACAAAGAGTATCATTTACTTGAATTACAGCTGATGGCAGAAGATGCCAGTTCCCATTAACTAAAAAAAGAATTCACCAGCAAATATTACTTTATGCTCACATATTTGTGTAGGAAAGCTTTTAGCCACCTGGTGCTAGGAGTCAGAATTTGTCCACCCAAGGAGTTCATGCAAAAATGTATTAGTGACTAATCACCTGAGACTAGCTGGGGTTAATTTACCAGAACAGCTTCTAATCTCCACTTCTTTCTTCTCTCAATGGTAAATGGACCAGTAGAGACAGTGCAGTAAAAACATGCTCCTGCTTTTCGGAAAAAAATTATCTTTTTTTACTATGTCCATCTTTCACAACCTTTCCCCTTCCAAGACTGTTATGAAGGCCACATCATTCAAGAAACTGTCCTTTGGATGTAAAACAGTGCCTCACTGAATGCAGCAAATTTTGGAGAGGCAAGCAGCCAAGAAGGGGAGTGGGAGATGTACCAAGGAGGTAGAACAGTGGGGTGAGAAACTATGGAACAGCAGCTATATTTTAATAGCCATTACGGAGCAACAAGGCAGTCTTAAGAATGGCTTGCAGGATGAGCAACGACGCAAGCAGGAGAATGTAAGAAAAGATGGCTTGGTGGGGAAAAGGAAAATAAATACCACTGAGTAGTGCTCAAAGGAATTAGTATTTACAGGCGATGTCAGGATCATTGTACTAACATGTTTTGGGCAGTGATTATCTCCTACTGTAAAGGCAGGTGAGCTGCTTCTGAAAAGCAGTAAGAAAAAAAAAATAAATCTACAGAATGACTGGGCAAGAAAAGAGGGGGAAATTCTAGGACAAAAAATGGGGAGCTAACTTTTCCTCCACAAAGACTGATGGAGAAAAATACTGCTGGTTTAAAAGGGATAAGCCTGCAGGCTGGATGGAAGAAACCCATAGGAATATCCATGGCATCTTCTCCAGTGCTGATCATAAGCAGAAGGAATGCAGTCCTGAGCCTGAAGCTGCAGAAGAGGATGGTGACAGCCTAAGAACATACGCACCTTTAAAACAGATTTGCCTTAAACACGAGGCAGCGGCGGGGGGTGGGGGGAGCAGTGCAGACAGAACTGTGCTAGGTGCAAGGTTTTTAAACCCACGCAGATTACAGAGTTATCCAGAGAAGTCTCCCTAGTCTACAAGGGCAGCCACTTTCCTTTCTTGAATCAGTGCCATGAGTTGCAATTCTTTGCTCTCTGATAAAGGGTTTTCGGAGGAGAGATACAACACAAATCTATGTATTCTGAAATGAATTTAACCACTCAGGGACGAAGCTACCTCAATCAGAGACAGCCAAGTACGTGAAGAGGAAAAAATCCGGTTGTAGCTGCGAGGGTTCTGGTGCCATTAGAAGACCACCACCACTAACTTGTAACGGTAGTGCCCTTCACATGATGCCCCTGGAGAATGAAATTACTGCATTTTATTGGATCTTAATTGTTTTTTAATGGACTTCACTACCCAATAGTTTCCAAACTGCAAACCCATATTAATGAATTACTAAAGCTTTCTTAATGCTCCTCCCGTCCACTCACCAAAAAACAAAGCACATTATTAAAATGAACCACACTAGTAAAAATGAGACGGAGCTACAGGGTTCTGCTGAAAGTCAAAACTGGGATAAGCTCTCTACTTGGCAAAAATTCATCTTGCTTACCAATCCTTTTATTTATAATTAAAGCAGTTTCCTTATGACACCTTTGCTAAGCATGGTAGTAACTCAACTATCCAAGAATTATCTGGCATTTTTAAAATCACTTCTTTCATTAGCTAGACTGTTTTTGTTGTTGTTTTAAGAAATTCCCTGATGTGCTGTAAAAGAAACTCATTTAAGCCAGAGAATCCTTTATATTCTAAGGAACTAATTACTTGAAGGAGGGAGAAGAGGCACCCTAACAACCTCTGTTCATATCCCAAATGTGAAATACAGTTTATAACATATTTTCCACTCATCCACAAAATTCTAATACCATACAGAGATATCCAATGTCTTCTTCATGAGACCACCAGCAAAACGTTCAGCATCAGTTGCTTTCCTAAGCAACAAATGAAGTCATAAACATTTTATTTCAAGAATATTAATCTATGAGAAGTTGCCATCTTGTATTTCATTGAAATGTGAAGAGAAGCAGCAGTACTTAAGTTGCACACGTACCACAGCAGTAACCATAGGGATATTCATATATCTGGAAAACCAACAGTTTGGTTTTGTTTTCTTTTAATAAAACAGCTTGGGATATCAGCCAAGGAACCCTCAATCTAAATCCAAGGAGTTCTGAATATACACCCCCATAAACTCTGACTTAATCCCATAGAAATGGAGATACCAAATGCAATTTACTTTCGTGCAGAGCACTGTTACAAGGCAGACGCAACGTTTACATCCCACTCCAAGCTCCAAGGTAGTAAAGGAATGTATCCTCGATGCTATGAATAGTAAACGACCACCATAATACATGGTACCAGTATTATGTATTGATACTTCTATGCTTTTGGCAAGCTGCTTTTCTTCTTAAAAGCCACCTTTGAGTATTACTTTTCAGACCTTGTTCACCTCTCCCAAGATTACAGATGCTCCTATACACAACGCACGAAGCTGCAGCAAGAGGGAATTAGCAGCAGTTGTAATGGGGCACAGGAAGGAATCCTAGGAGTCTTCTCAGAAGTGAAAGGAGAGCAGCAGCTGCCCACCTCCTTTAACATCATTTAGGACATGGCGGAGCATTTCCAAACCATGCTGTTCCTTCTCTTCTGGCAAGGATAAGTGGAACAAAAGGCGTTTAATGTGATGAGTTACACAAAACCCTGACCATACCCAGCCTGCATACTGCCTTGCAATACTTTTCAAATCACATGTACTACTGCTATCATACTTTGTGCTACCATGATACTTCACTTACTATCAGTATTATGAAGACCATGAGAAGTATTTCTTATCCCTGCCACATGAAGCCAGGCAGAGGCAGTATTGAGGTGATACACAGGTTGTGTTTAGGTTCCCTGCAAAAGAGGCATTTCCTGTACAGAAGACACATATCCTTTAGGAAAATGAAATGGAAAATAATTTTAGTTTGCAAAATGAATTCTGTAACAAGAGTGAGAAGACAGGAGGGAAGTTCTACATTTCATTTACAAGTCAGCCTGCAGCTCTCCACCTCAGAACAAGCTCAGACCCCTCAACTCCACTGGCGGAGACATGGCCCGAATCCTGTGCTCCTCTCCTTGGGAGGCAGGTTCTGGAAGTTTTCTGGAAGTAGCCTGAATATGGTACCATACTTTTGCCAGTGATAGCTACTCGTATCTGAAATTCACAGTGAAGAACTGTCTACTTTCTAGATTTTTCTAGTACATATTTCCTCCGTTTTTCACAAAGGCATGAAATCATCTGGTATCACTGCCAGGCTATTAATACACAACATTATTTTACTTTTTTTTAATTTTGTGTTTGCATTTTTGAATTTTGAATTCTGAATCACTGTTACATTGACTACTGGAAGTGTAAATACAGCTTAGGGCTAACCAGATGGCATGAGTGAAAATTATTATCCCACTTTATCCCAAAGCAGTTAGTCCAGTGCCAATCGAAGGTCCAAACCCACATGTTTGATACCTGCATGTGCAAAACATGGGGCCATCCACCGTCCATAAGCACACATGTAAATTTTTGGCATGACTGGGATTAGTACCATTACAATAAAAAGTTGGTCCCGGAGTTCCCTAGAGAACTGCCAAAGACAGTGATTGTGGAGGTGCCTAATTGAGAGATACTGTGGAGGAGTAGAGACAAGTGGTGCTGCATGACAAAATCAAGGCATCATCTTTACTCAGCCTTGCCAACGTGCCTCAGCTCAGAGCTAGAAAGGATGAGCATATTCAGTCATGGATGTCTTCTGAGCAGACTAACAAGCCTGACAATTAGTTTACATTAATTAGTGTGTATATAGTGAAAAGTTTTTGTTCTAGTATCAAATGGAATATATTCTTGATACCGCACACTTTAAAACACCATACTATTTTCACCTATTTGAAAACGGATGGAGGAAACTATGATGCTTATTACAGTAGAGCAGTACTTAACCTTTCAATCTATAAGTTTTTCCCCCAGTGGAAAATCAGGAATGCGGACTTTGACAAAGGAATACATTGAGACCAAAATTTATATATTCATCCTGCATCCTGTTCACAACAGCATCGCAAGGAGGTCTGAGCAGCACTGAAATATCCCCCCTCACACCAGTTTATCCCAATTTCTCCTCCTACATAGAATTCTTTCATCTTGATTTAAACAAGATGAACATGGATCATACCGGCTATGGAAAAGTCTGCCTGAAAATGGGAAAGGTCTGCCACAACTTCATAGAATCATAGAATGGTTTGGGTTGAAAGGGACCTTTAAAGGTCATCTAGTCCAATGCCCCACACAATGAGCAGGGACACATTCAACTAGATCAGGTTGCTCAGAGCCCCGTCCAACCTGACCTGGAATGTTTCCAGGGATGGGGTATCTACCACCTCTCTGGGCAACCTGTGCCAGTGGTTCACCACCCTCATTGTACAACATGTCTTCCTTACATCTAGTCTAAATCTACCCTCTTCTAGTTTAAAACCATTACCCCTTGTCCTATCGCTCCAGGCCCTGCTGAAAAGCCTGTCCTCATCTTTCTTATAAGCCCCTTTCAGTACTGGAAGGCTGCAATAAGGTCTCCCCGAAGCCTTCTCTTCTCCAGGCTGAACAACCCCAACTCTCTCAGCCTGTCCTCACAGGAGAGGTGTTCCAGCCCCCTGATTATTTTTGTGGCCCCTTCTCTGCTCCAGTGTAGAAATGTTCAGACTCCACTTAATGTGAAATAAACAATCAAACCAGTTGCACAGCAAGCTGTAAGATGGTGCATGGCTTTTTACATGACTTAACATGGCTTTTTACAAGGGCCCTCGTACAACACCTTTTTATCAAACAATATAATTGAAGAAGGAAATATGTCCAGTAAGTTTCCACTGACTTGGAGACCTCAACTGGCACCAGAGCAGAAGCTTGCTTTCTAAAAGATGACAAGATATACGAAAACAAAACTGTTTATTTTATTTATTTATTTATTAACATATTGTTGTTGTTGTTGTTGTT